>NC_092169.1:30417500-30707500 GCF_045791955.1 Oncorhynchus clarkii lewisi | reverse complement strand
CTAAAACTCAAAGAGCGCTTGGAGAAGCATCCTGGGTAGTATGACTGCAGAGGCGAGATAGAGAAGGACGTGGCTCTATAAAATGCTGCTCTTTTCTCTTTTCCCCCATCCCTCCATCTGCACCTTGATGTCTGATGAAGGAGAGAACCCCACCCTGAAAACATGTCTTCTTCAAGAGTTTATGAAACGGCGAAATATCAAATTCCCATATTTTGGTTTTTAACTGTTTGTCCGAAATATTCCCAGACTATTTTTACCACTATGAACTTAAAATGGATATATTTTATTAAATTAGGCGATTCAGTGTATTTGTTTTCAAAGGACATAAGTTATCTTATATCTTCCTAGGGCCCAGTCAGTGCTGAGTGGAGACATTGAGACATGTTTTATTGAGAGGAGAGCGGAGCTGAGTCGGTCCACTGGCCAGATTGCAGAACTCTGCTCTAACTGAATCTTACCGCCTTATGGCCGATTGACGTGATAAAAGGTCTGGTCTCGCATGGCTGCGTAGGCGACCATTAAATGATTGCCACTTTAATTGGCTCTGTTAATGCAGTCATTTGTAAGATGGCACCACGGGCCACGGGCCAGCCACAAAATGGCTGCCATCGGCTCCCTCAGCTAATCTCTCCCTCTTCCACAACAATCCATTAATGTATACCTTAATTCCATTCCACTGACCCAAGTCAATGTCCATAGCCCATAGCCCATACACCACCAGAGGTAGTGGTCCCCGTTTGTATTGATATAACTCTCTCTGGCTGGGAAGTTTATTTGCATCGTAAATCATCATTATCTCTCCCATGTAAAGTAACAGAGATGGCTTTTCTCAATGGAATACCAGGTGACAGTATTCTGGTAGATATTATGAAGAGCCACAATGCTAACGTCAAAGGAGCCATGTGGGATCACATTTTTCAAAACTCCACTGTAGGCCTCTCATTGCCGTATCCTTTGAATAAAAAGCCAGACTTGAGGTGCAGATGTTCATGGAATGAGAAATCTGAAATCTCCAGTATGCTTCTTTAGTTTGATTCATTCGATATGTTCATTTGTCATTGTGTGTAGCTAGCTAGATGCAGAGAGCTGAGTCATTTCAATATACAGTACCAGTCAAAAGTTTGGACATACCTACTCATTCAAGGGTTTTTCTTTATTTAAAAAAATGTTCTACATTGTAGAATAATAGTGAAGACATCAAAAGTATGAAATAACACATATGAAATCATGTAGAGTCGTAACCAAAAAAGTGTAAAACAAATCAAAATATATTTTATATTTGAGATTCTTCAAAGTAGCCACCCTATGCCTTGATGACAGCGTTGCACACTCTTGGCATTCTCTCAACCAGCTTCATGAGGTAGTCACCTGGAATGCATTTCAATTAACAGGTGTGCCTTGTTAAAAGTAGTTAATTTGTGGGATTTCTTTCCAACTTAATGCATTTGAGCCAGTCAGTTGTGTTGTTACAAGGTAGGGGTGGTATACAGAAGATAGTCCATATTATGAACAGCTCAAATAAGCAAAGAGAAATGACAGTCCATCATTACTTTAAGACGTGAAGGTCAGTCAATCCGGAAAATTTCAAGAACTTTGAACATTTCTTCAAGTGCAGTCGCAAAAACCATCAAACGCTATGATGAAACTGGCTCTCTCTCCGGCACAGGAAAAGAGGACACAGAGTTACCTCTGCTGCAGAGGGTAAGTTCATTAGAGTTATCAGCCTCAGAAATCGGCAATTAACTGCACATCAGATTGCACCTCACAGAGTTCAAGAACAGACATATCTCAACATCAACTGTTCAGAGGAGACTGCGTGAATCAGGCCTTCATGGTCTAATTATTGCAAAGAAACCACTACTAAAGGACACCAATAAGAAGAAGAGACTTGCTTGGGCCAAGATGAGCAATGGACATTAGACTGGTGGAAATTTGTCCTTTGGTCCTTTGAGATTTTGTCTTTGTGAGACGCAGAGTAGGTGAACGGATGATCTCCTTGTGTGTGGTTCCCACCGTGAAGCATGGAGGAGGAGGTGTGATGGTGTGGGGGTGCTTTGCTGGTGACAATGTTGGTGATTTATTTCAAATTCAAGGCACACTTAAACAGCATGGCTCCCACAGCATTCTGCAGCGATATGCCATCCCATCTGGTTTGCGCTTAGTAGGACTATCATCTGTTTTTCAACAGGACAATGACCCAACACACCTCCAGGCTGTGTAAGGGCCATTTGACCAAAAAGGAGAGTGATGGAGTGCTGCATCAGATGACCTGGCCTCCACAATCACCCTACCTCAACCCAATTAAGATGGTTTGGGATGAGTTGGACCGCAGAGTGAAGGAAAAGCAGCCAACAAGTGCTCAGCATATGTTAGAACTCCTTCAAGACTGTTGGAAAAGCATTCAAGGTGAAGCTGGTTGAGAGAATGCCAAGAGTGTGCAAAGATGTCATCAAGGCCCTTGAATGAGTGGGTGTGTCCAAACGTTTTACTGGTACTGTTTGTCTGTGCGACTTTGTTCTGTTTGAAACAAACTATGTTGCAGTTTTACATGTGAGGGGATTTCTTTAAAAAGTATTTTTTACAAAAACTACAAGCAAAATAAAACTCCAAACACTGTGTTTATGTACACATGTATTGCAAATGATATTTTGTATGTGTATTATATATCTACTCACCTGTGAAGTGGTCATCATCACAGTGTATTTACTTCTGTGTTATTACTGTTCTGTGTTTAAAGTTAGTATTTTCCAGATATGCCCAGAAGCCTTCTTGTATCAGGCTACACTACTGTACTTTATCAATACTCTGTACTGTATGTAACTGTTACTCTGGACAAAAGAGAAGGTTTCTCATTCATCTCGGCCCGATATCAAAGGTTTATATCAAATAAATATATCATATTTAACTGTTGATCCTCAAACTCAATATACTTTGTCTTTAAACAAGTCACCCCCAGGCTTCACGTTCGTCTATTCTTTCAAGGATGCTGATGCCATTAGTAACGCAAGGTGATTCTGCTTTGCTTTTTGAAACATGACGGATGATTCAGCCGACTCTCCCACTTCTACTCACTCTTTCCTCTCTCTCTCTCTCTCTCTCTCATTCTCTCACTTTAAGGAAGAGAGAAGGAGCTGGTGCTCTCAGCTCAAGTCTTCACTGAAGCACACACACACACACACACACACACACACACACACACAGGCAGGTGGGGCGAGCTGAGGAGAGGCAGGGGGTGGGGGGCTGCGGCGAAGGCTTCTCAGTGCATTAACTTCTCTGGGAGTTATTTGCCCGAGGTGATTAATATGTTTGTCAGCGCTGCTCTCTGAGGTAGGGAGGGGGAGCGAGAGAGAGAGAGAGAGAGAGAGAGAGAGAGAGAGACTTGGCCCGGCAGCGTTCACCACAACAACGACCAGGGGGATTCACACCACCGCTCTTCTTCTTTCTCTTCTTCTTCACTCTCCATCCCGCCTTCCCTGTCTCTTTTGTTCCATCCTTCCTCTACAGAAGGCTGTCTTTATTCCTGTGTTTGTTTGTGGAGCAGGGCTTTAAGGGCCCTCCCACGTGAGCCCGGTGGAACGTCCACTACCGGAGACAAGAGGGAGGCATTATTGGGGCTGATTGGTGAGGCCATGGCACAGCTGTGCTGGTTTCTGGGTTCCTCTCTCAGGAGGACCGGGAGGAGCAGGGAGTAGGAGGGGGTGAGGGACTACAAAGTGCTGCTGAAATTAAAGTCGGCCTCTGTGTTCTCCCTCTGAAGATCGACACACCAGAGGCTCATCTCTCTGAAATGAAGGGGTTCTATAGCCCGTCAACAGAACCCCTGCTGTGTGCAGCAGAACACTCTCCCTCTCCAGGAATTTAATGCAGTTTATCCCCATTTCTCTCTCTTTCTCTCTCTCTCCTCTCTCTCTCTCTTAGCTGCTAAACTCTAAAACTGTCTTTTATGACAGCACTTTACATTACCTAGTGGTAACCTATAACCTACAGTATGTAACATTACTAGCCATAGGGTATAACCTCTAATTACAATGTACCTGCTATGTACTGTAAGTACAGGCAATTAAAAGGTACTTACCACTGTTAATTCATTTAATTGTACGAAAATTACAAGAAATTGTGAGCATAAAAAGTTGCAATTGCTCCATTGCTGCATGTAGTAACTCCTAGCCTGTTACAGGTTAATGACACACAGGGTATTTAAGCAATAAGGCACGATGGGGTGTGATATATGGCCAATATACCACGGCTAAGGGCTGTTCTTAGGCACAACGCATCGCGGAGTACCTGGACACAGCCCTTGGCCGTGGTATATTGGCCATATACCACAAACCCCTGCGGTGCCTTATTGCTATTATAAACTGGTTACCAACGTAATTAGAGCAGTAAAAATACATGTTTTGTCATACCCGTGGTATACACCACTGCTGTCAGCCAATCAGCATTCAGGGCTCGAACCACCCAGTTTATAATCCTCTGTTAGTTATTATGTAATGTATTTTTTATTCACAGTCTTAACTCATGATCTCAACGTCAATGTTTTTTTTTATGTTAAACAAGTTAAAACATGACTGATTTTACTGATGTTTATAGTTTTTATATTGTTGTATTGATTTGATTTTTGTTTTTGTATTCATTGTGATTGTGATTGACTTTACACCTGTCCATATAATTTGAAAATATATTAAATGTCTTAGGTGCTCCTGTTTGGAATTTAATATATGAAAAAATATGCTGTTGAAAAAATATTAAATATAAAAGTATACAGTATATGAAAAAAAAGTATCCATTAACATTGACCTGTTTGTTTTTTCTATTATATTCTAGTAAATAAAACCAAAACTAGAAGGATGACAACATGGATGAAGAAAGAACACAAAAAAACAAGATAAACGAAATCAACAAAAATACAAAAAGAGAGGACATTGTCAGGATCCCTTCTATCAAGGCTCAAAAGGGGAGAGTGGATGGAAGATGTTTTGGCCAAGCACCATAACAACGGCCTAAACCACTGCGCCTGGAGTTTTAGGGGCGGAGCGAGATATAGCTTTCCCCTGGGACAAGCCTTGCTGGGCGGACGAGACCAAGAGAAAGGGCACCATAAAACTATTTTATTTTTCTAAACTTTTTTAAGTTTATGATTTCCAAAAAGAGCAAAGAGTAATGTATGTAAATATATTATTATATGTAATGTATAAGTATGCTTAAAAAAATATGAGGGGGAAACAAACAAACTAAAAAAAAGAGATGTATAATGTGTCTTTGGGAAGTTCAGGTGAATGGGAGGTGTGTGGGGGGGGGCAAGATGCTGATGGTAAGGGACTGCTTGTCTGCCTGACATGACTCATATGGACGTCATGGTAATGACATGGTAACACCGTGGTGACGCCGTAGCAACAACCCCAGATGGCAGGCGAATGAGTGCTTGGCTGCGTCTTCCATGGAAAGGGTAAAAAACGGATGACATCACACACAAACTCTGACCACTAATGGGCCACATTTACAGGTCAGCCTCTGCAGTTAACTTGCAGTTTAGAATTAATTACTTTCTGTGGGTCATGGTGAAAGTTAGGGAGTGAAAACAAGAAGTTATGTCATATAATGGGGGACATTTAAACTCTAGTGTGGAGCTAAACTCTCTGAGCTTCCTTCCACTTTAAAAACTGCTCTTCTCTACACGTTGCGCTTCCAGTTCACTTTGTATCTCTGTAGCTTGAACTAAAAGACCCCCTCCAATGTCAATGGAAGAATAAGAAGGTGTGTGTTCAGCAAGGAAGCAGAGAAGCCTGTAAAAAGCCAGGGAACACACACTGAATTGTATTTAGGTGTCCAGGGGGGCATGTGGAGTTAGAGTTAACATGGACAACGGGTTGGAGGTTAAAGGTCAGGGGTTAGTATCAAGAGGTCATGTCTGTTGCCGTCCACAGCAGGCCCCTGAATCATGGCGTCGCTACCAAAACATGTTGTTGTGTAGTTGTGGTTGAGGTGGCTGTGCTGTGTAGTAAACAAATCACTTCTTTTGTACATCGTGTTGGGGTGGGGGGTGGTGGGCAGGTTGGGGATCGAGCTACAAATTAGAAACATGGGAGCTGTCCACTCCCAATCGTCACTTGGGACGCGTCCCAAATGGCACCCTATTCCCTATATACTACTGTTCAAAAGTAGTGCACTATGTGGGAAATAGGGTGCCATTTGGGATGTAGTCTTTGACACCTCCATCCATCTTAGGTATGGGCTCCAGCTCATTCTGAGAGGGAGAGGGAGTGGGAGAGAGAGAGAGAGAGAGAGAGAGAGAGAGAGAGAGAGAGAGAGAGAGAGAGAGAGAGAGAAAAGGTTCTGTCAGAACAACATTTTATTGAAGTCTCTTTAAACCTTTCTATTTATATCAAACTCTACTTGAGTGACATCCTTCTATACTTAAACATTGTACTAATAACATGCTGTCAGACATGGTGGGAAAAAGTCCATTGTAGCCATTTACTAATGTTGTATTTATTGTATTACTGAGTAAGATAAAAAAAAACATTTATAAATGATGAATATAAGTATATCTATTTGTGATCTGCAACCCTTGGAATTAAATTAGCTTTTAATTTTTAATTTTATCAATATTTGATTTCATGACGCAGGACTTAATGCACTGTCGAACATATCGAGAGATTTATACTATAATTGTGTGGCATTATTTCTGTTTGTCTATTTATTGTTCTTCCTTTGGTTCAGCTATTGAATGTAACTTCAAAAACTCTTGGACTTTTTATGTAAATGTTGTTCTTTTTTAAAAACAAACCAACTGTACTCTGTAACAATATGTATGTTGTACATTACACAATGATAATATAGCAAACGATTCTTCTACCATAATGCTGGACTTCGGTCACGTAAAGGCCAAAGTGACTGGGGAAGGTATTATGTGGAACACACCAGTGCCCTGCAGACAGACTCACTCCAGATAAGTGTAATCATTACTGGATCAGTCAGAACGCTTCTCACCAAGGCTTTTAACATTTGATGAGAACAAGAACGCCAGGAGAGGAGAATCGCAGAGCCGCATACTGTCCTGTGTGCCAGATAAAATATGTTTTTCAAATATAGTTTTCTTTCTTTCTTCTTCTCTCTTCTGAGGTGAAAGAGAGAGAGAACGAGGGATTAGCGCTGCAGAGGGGGTGGTGGGGGGGGGGCTGACTGTAATGACACAGTCAGTCCCACAATGACAGCGCTAAGATAAAACCTGAGGTGTGTTCGAGGGGATTTTGGAAGCATATTCCAGAGGGGGGTTGAGGATCCAGTTTTGAGGACAGGGAATGAGGGGACACCCTATCCCTCTCCTCTCTGAGCGGAGGACAGGATGGTACTGGAAAACACTGAGCTCTCTTTCCTTTCTGAGTTCACCACTGCCTCTGCTGCAGATCAAGCTTCTCTATACCACAATGAGCTGCTTGCTCTGACAGGCTGGCCTAAGGATGTTTCCCTGGACTCAGGTGTGACTGTATCTGAGAGGCTAGCCTAAGGACGTTTCCCTGGACTCAGATGTGACTGTATCTGATAGGCAGGCTTAAGGACATTTCCCTGGACTCAGGTGTGACTGTATCTGAGAGGCTAGCCTAAGGACGTTTCCCTGGACTCAGATGTGACTGTATCTGATAGGCAGGCTTAAGGACATTTCCCTGGACTCAGGTGTGACTGTATCTGAGAGGCTAGCCTAAGGATGTTTCCCTGGACTCAGATGTGACTGTATATGAGAGGCTAGCCTAAGGACGTTTCCCTGGACTCAGGTGTGACTGTATCTGATGGGCTGGCCTAAGGACGTTTCCCTGGACTCAGGTGTGACTGTATCTGGTGGGCTGGTCGAAGGACATTTCCCTGGACTCAGATGTGACTGTATCTGACAGGCTAGCCTAAGGATGTTTCCCTGGACTCAGATGTGACTGTATCTGACAGGCTAGCCTAAGGATGTTTCCCTGGACTCAGATGTGACTGTATCTGACAGGCTAGCCTAAGGATGTTTCCCTGGACTCAGATGTGACTGTATCTGACAGGCTAGCCTATGGATGTTTCCCTGGACTCAGATGTGACTGTATCTGACAGGCTAGCCTAAGGATGTTTCCTACAGCTGAATGGATGCAAGGTTCCACAGAAATAAACCTATTTTGCTGCATTATTTGTCTCTGAGACGACAGAACGGGAATCGTAACAAGTGGACAGGGGGACAGCTGTATGTTGACAGGTCGGGGAGGCAGGTAGCCTAGCGTTTAAGAGCAAAGGGCCAGTAATCAAAAGGTCACTGGTTCAAATCCCAGAGTCAACTACATGAAAAGGCAATGTACCCTTGAGCAAGGCACTTAACTGTAATTGCTCTCAATAAGTGTGTCTGATATGAACATATTAGCTGTATGTGGCACAAATGATGAGACCTGAACCAAAAAAGTGTGTGCGTGGTAACACATATGTGTTCTAGAGGAAAATCCCCTGTCAACCTCTCACCACTCTATCAGTTCTTGCAACGCTCAAGGGACTCTTGCTGTCAAGTCTGCACTGGCACTGAGAGAGACTGGGACCTGATGTAATAAAAAAATCAAGCAAACAAATCAAAAAAAATAACTACGATGTCAATCTAACAGAGATCTGGGAGCCGCGACCTCTGGGGTGTCACAGAGACAAATATTCTGGTTCTGTTGTTCTTTGGTCTGTTTGAGACTTTCTGTTCTCATGTCGACCTGTTGTCCATCCCTGATGATAGAGATGTGTGATAAAAGCAGTGTTAAAACTACTCCTGCACACACGTTTGCTTCTGCACCCTTGTAAATATGTAGGTCTATCGGAACTTACACATACAAATAAACAAGCATAAGTGAATGTTATTGCAGGGAGTATTTTTTTGTCTTTGAGCATAGAATATTGGTAAGAATTTGTTTTATTCCCAGCACCACAGAAATAGGTGGTGGTGGTTGTGTGTGTGTGTGTGTGTGTGTGTGTGTGTGTGTGTGTGTGTGTGTGTGTGTGTGTGTGTGTGTGTGTGTGTGTGTGTGTGTGTGTGTGTGTGTGTGTGTGTGTGTGTGTGTGTGTTAATGTTTGCTCTGAAAGGGATGAAAATGTTTTTATTTAAGTGTGTGGATATGCCAAACAGCAGCAGACTTCACTATAGCTCTGTTACAGTCTAAGGCTAACAACTGTACTGTGCCCCCCACCCCCTACTCCTAAACTCACCTATACCCCTTTGCCCTCTAACCCAAAGCCCAGGTCCACCACTTATCTCAATAATATACGGCTTCCCGAAAATCCACATGCTTCCTTACAAAACCCTGATTTGTTTGTAACCTAAACCCTGTCTCATCTAAAATCAGACCCTGACCCTGTCTCATCTGAACCCAGACCCTATCTCATCTAAAACCAGAAACCTCAGTCCTAACCAAACCCAGTTCAGACCCAGTTTATCCTATAGTATCTGATACAACTCTCAACCCACTAAGCCAAACCCACAGACCTACCCCCCCCCCCCCCCCCCCCTTATAGCTTATCTATCACCATGATAGTTCCCTACGCCCTCTGCAGTCCCCCAAAGCACAAAGGTTGGAGTGGGGTAGAAGTAAGCCCTGTGAAAGAGAAACCCTTCCATTCTGTTTGTGTCTGTCTATCTATCTGTTTACGGCTTATGAACTTTGTGCTTTTGTATTCCGAATGTACAGAGCCCCCCCCCCCCCCCCCCCTTCCCTTCTCTGTCTATATCAGAACGTTGTATAACTGTATATTCAAAACAAGGACTCTTCATGTGCAAACACATCTATTTCTTTCTTCTTCTTTTTGGTAATTGTTCCAAGGTCAAATAGTTTAAAAGATGAGTAGGTAAATGAAAAACATAAATAAAGAGATATATTGAACAATTTAAAGAGACCACATTTTCAGCTGTACTCTGTACTCATCTGTACTCTATCTTCTTGTTTTGTCCTACTTTCTGTATGCTTCCAATGTGCTTCAGAGATACAGTACTATTATGATATTGTTAAATTATTATCACAATTATTATTGCAGTTATTATCATGATTACTACAGTTATTAATAAATATTTATTTCCTCGACGAGAGACTGATATCTTGGTCAAATGTGTGTGTGTGTGTGTGTGTCAGAGATAGGCAAAAGATGCATTCAAATCTATAATGTTAAAAATACAAGATACTCTAAAGACCAATGTACCAAACTAAAATAGAACATACTTTTGAGTTGATTTTAGATAAAATACAGATGCATACAGGTAGGTATTTAGTATTTTCAAAATACCAAATAAATATGCAAGTACACACCATTACTACAACGACATTCTCAGTAACAGTAGCAAAAGAACGTTGGGCTCACTTAGACTGTAATACAGTATGGGGTTGTTTATCTACCTTAGTTGAATGCTCTGACTCCGAGGATGTGAGCAGAGTGGAGCTGGAGTGGAGCAAGGAGTAGAGCGTGTGTAATTTGGTTAGAGTGTGGAGCAGATTTCAAAAATGTTTGAGTGTCTCTCACTCCAATGTCACTCCGGTACTGCTCAGCCACATGCTCTGCCCAGCATTTTTTATTTCCTTCATCACTGTTCTTGTAATTAGGCGTATTCTATTCCTATTATTTAGCTTACCCAACCATTAATGCACAGAGATGTTGATATGGGTATACCAAGAAATAGGTCACACAGCCTGTGTAATTGAAAGTAAGACAACGAATGAGCGCATGCTGCAGCACCGAAGATGTTTAGATTTCTATACAGGCTGTTGTTAAGAAAAGAGGAAGTTTGCTACAGTGCTAAAGTTCTCTATCAACTGTAAGAGGTGAGCCCAACAGAACCAGTGACTACTGAAGTATCCGATCCTCAATAGATTAGAGAAAATCAAGTCGTTTTTTAACACAGCGGCCACATATCATCAGGTAGGTCCTGGTTCAATAGCCTACAACGTGGAATGTTGGAATGTTGAAAATGAATAGAGCGAATTTGGAGCGACTGTTATGTTTTTTTCAGAAAGGGAAAACTACAACAGGGGAGGATGTTGACTGATGAATGGGATTTTCGACCACTCACCTCCGCTCACATACTCTGCACTGACTGTAAGTCATTCTGCATAAGAATGTCTGCTAAACTACCAAAATGTATATATAAATGTAAAAATTAACAATTGCAAAGCAGACCGGGTATTATTATTGGCCTTCTTCAGGAGCAGAGTTCATTATAATAATACCCAGCATGCTTTTCACGTGTTCATTTTCACATATACATTAACATTTTGGTCATATAGCAGACACTCTTATCACACCATAGTGCCATCAGACTTCTGATACCGATGCTGGGTGAAAATTATGAACCACTATAATTTAATACAAATACTTATAATATAAACCATTTTTAAAACATACAAATTACAGGTCTCAAACATATCGTGTTACAAAATACATTGGATTCTAGTTCAGGTCAGTGAAATACAAATGACAAAATACTCAAAAGTAATTTAAATACTTCCCATCTCTGGTGTGTGTGTGTGTGTGTGTGTGTGTGTGTGTGTGTGTGTGTGTGTGTGTGTGTGTGTGTGTGTGTGTGTGTGTGTGTGTGTGTGTGTGTGTGTGTGTGTGTGTGTGTGTGTGTGTGTGTGTGTGTGTGTGTGTGTGATTCAATCAGTTCAAGCGTTAACCCATGATAACCCACAACTGCAGGTAACTTAGTGCGGCAGGTAGCTTAGTGGTTAGAGTGTTGGGCCAGTAACCGAAAGGGTTGCTAGATCAAATCCCTGAGCTGACAAGGTAAAAATCTGTTGTTCTGCCTCTGAACAAGGCAGTTAACCCACTGTTCCTAGGGTGTTGTTGTAAATAATAATGTGTTATTTACTGAGTTAAATAAAGTCAGTGAAAAGATTACACCAAAATATAGTTATCTCCCTAATTTTTTGTTCATCCTGTATATCCTTATAAAATATCCACTGTCTCCAAGAATGCAATGCCTTGTCATTTTAAGGACTTAATTGCCTTCAGAATTACAAGTTAACTGTAGCTAAAATTGTTTATTTATAGTTTCTTGGTGACTTATAGCAACTGGTCCCCCATACTAACAAGTGTACACACTACCTTAAAAGACAACGGCAACAAGAGCAGCCGCTCACCGATTTGACACCTCTGACATCGACTAAATATAAATAATAATACTGCTATGCAGTTGTGGGTTATCGCAGGTTAACGCTGAAACTGATTGACTCTAGGGGTTGGATTCAATTCGTATCGGCGTAGTGGCGCAGAAGATCCGCGTTAAAATGTAAGGGTAATTTCCGATTGAGCAGCGTTTACTGTGAATGCAGTATCCGCGACAACGGGAACATTGCCTTTAATTGTCAATTGCGCTATAAAGCGGATCTTCAGCGCTATGGATCGAATAGTTCTAGGCTTTAGATCAGCGTGTTAAAGTATTGTGGTGTACAAACGACCCAGGTTCGAAACCAGTCGGTCACAAAGACAGACAAGGAACCTCATTATATTGATAAACGTCAGTCAGTCTACAGTCTGTTGATGCCAGTGGAGTCACAGCCCAGAACAGTCGATGCCAACTCAAGTCCCAGTCCCACAGACACGGAGAGAGACACTGAGCCTGCGAGAGGGATGATGTGGGTTTGATACCTATTTGTCTTCACTCCCCTCGGGGACGCAAGACGGAGTGCTCCTGTCCATTTCCATGGTGATCATTTACCTAAACAAAACAAACGCTTCATCGATCCCCTCAATCCTTTTTCAACGCAACAACCACGGAACGCACATACACATACACACACACACACACACACACACACACACATATACCGGTACACACGTGTGTACACACACACAGAAACACACACATAAAGAACAAACAGCCCACTCCACCTCACAGCATTGATCCCCCTACACACCACTTTGTCATCCCCTATAAAAAAAATCCACTAAACAAGCTGCTGTCTCACTGCTGCCAGAGAGTACTGTACACCATTACGCTGTTTTAGCAGGTTGTGTTCTTCCACACCAGATTAGAGAACTCTCACTTAGCTAGCGTTCTCTCTCTCCCCACCATCCTCCTTGCTAAACTAACCCAGTGGTCGGGACGGGCGGGCGGGCGGGCGGGCGGATGGCAGAGGCAATAGCGGCGTCATTTAATTACCCAATAATTAAGCACATTAGCTAGCCCTCACTATATAAACCAGCCGCGGGTAACTGCCCTTATGGAAAAACCACATGATTTCATATGTGGAATATCTCATGACTTCACACACGTGAAATCATGTGAAACCATAGCTGTGTTCGAATACTCATACTAACCATACTATTTGTGACGTAAATTGAGTATGTAGTATGCTTATTGGCCATATTATGGATATAGTTAGCATGCCAAAATTTCACGGATGTAGTACTACATTCACCAAAATACGAAGTATTCAAGCAGTGGACACTATTTCCATGCTTTTAGGGCCCATAATGCAATTCTTCAGAAAATTGGTGTGGCTTCACGAAGTGAAACGTGAAAATATGCAGCCGAAGTCCAACGAGAACTTATACAAATTCATTGCTTTAACTAATTATGACAAATGTTAAGAAAATATTGAGCAATGTAGTAAAGTAATGACTTTTCAAATAAGTTACCTTCCACGTTATGTTGGCTGACAATTTGTTCGCTACGCTAGCCTTACGAACTGCATAGCATATCATTACAGCAGTTGCTTGTATGTACCGATATGTTAGCTTTCTACCTAACGATAGTTGGCTACTAATACATCGAAATTGACAGTATATTAACTATATGCTATCTAACCAATTACCCAATGTGGTATAGTCAATGTGCGTTCTCAATGGATATTATTAATGAAGTCGTAAGATGTCTAGCTAGTAAATACTTATGCCAACAAGCTAGCAAATAGTTGGATATCAACAGCATCAACTTCCGGTACACAAGCAATGCACTGGTACACTCATGTGAAAGGACACCGTTTGTTTACAGTATACTAAAATGAACTAATAGTATATAGTATATAATCATTAAGTATGTAGTATACAATATTTTAGTATTGGTATTTGAACAGAGTTCATGTGTTTTTGTAACACTTCACATGTGATGATGTGGATTTTCACATGTAATCACATATCCTTTCACATGTGGATTCACATTTTCATATGGAATTTCACAGGTGATGCTCTGCAAACAAAAACGTATTTATAATACACCCACTGTGCTTTTAAACTTACATATTTGATATGACTACATTGTGTTTTAATGTAAACAGTGCCTGGGATTTGAACTCACAACCTCTTGGTTCACTGCATTGCAATCGTCCTGCTACACAACCATGTCTGTGTCCATAACTGATTCCACCAGTGGAGGTTCCTCAGAGGAGGCCCAACCTCCTCAGTGAATTACAGAAAAAACTGAATCGTGAAACATTAAAAAAGTTATAATTTTTAGATAAAACTATACTATATATATTCACATGTCACCAAATAATTGATTAAAACACACTGTTTTGCAATGAAGGTCTACAGTAGCCTCAACAACACTCTGTAGGGATAGTTTCCGTCATCCTCTGAGTACATTGACTTCAAAACAAAACGTAAGAGGCTCGTGGTTCTCACCCCCTTCCATGTACATAAACAGTCATTATGACAACTTTCGGAGGACGTCCTCCAACCTATCAGAGCTCTTGCAGCATTAAGTGACATGTTGTCAGCCCAATCAAGTATCAGCGAATTAATCTAGTACTGAAAGCATAAGCTACAGCTAGCTAGCACTGAAATGCATAACATGTGGTGAGTAGTTGACACAAAGAGAGAGAAAGAGAATAGTTGAACAGTTTTGAACCAATTAATTTCTTAGAAGCAAGATAGTGGGAATGCTATAATATGTTGTATTTTTTTATTTCACTTACTTAGCTAGCAAATGCAGCTAGCTAGTTTACCCTACTCAAACACCCGGCTCAAATAGAGAGGGATGCTATGTTAGCTAGCTGGCTATGGCTGTCCAACACTGAAATACTTCCAAGTCAAGGTAAGCTTTTGGTTTTATTAATTTATTGCCACCGCGACCTCCGGTGCACCTGCTAAACTGCTTGCTGACTGTATACTGTACTGCATGATTGTTGCGGGTTTACTAATGCGTTAGTTCTAGTGGCTATGTTGACTATAGATAATATGGTGAAAACGATGTAGGCTGTGTGTAGCGGTTAAAAGTTATGACATGAAGGTTTGGCTTAGAAAGATTTTTTCGCCTTGTCACAGGCGGGGAGGCAGTGGAGCAGGTAGACAGCTTGAAGTTCCTCTGTGTCCAAATCACTAAAGACTTAAAATGTTGCCTCTTCCCCCTCAGGAGATTGAAAAAGCATATTGACTGGCTGCATCACTGCTTGGTATGGCAATAGCACCTCCCTCGATCGCATGACGCTACAGAAGGTTGTGCGGACAGCCCAGTACATCGCTGGGGCCGAGCTCCCTACCATCCATGACCTCTATATGAGGCGGTGTGAAAAGAAGGCCCGGAAAATCTTCAAAGACTCCAACCGTGCTGCCGCACAGCAACAGGTACCAGTGAATCAAGTCTGACACCCACAGGCTCTTGAACAGCTTCTATCCCCAAGCAATATGACTGATAAATAGCTAACAAAATAGCTACACAGACTGAGTCAACCTTCTATCTTTATCAACCTTTTATATCAGTCTTTGCACTGTTTCTATACACACTCACAGGGCCCTACACACTCACACATACTGTCACTCCAACACACACACAAACACTCACTCCATCATTTTCTCACTCACACATAATATGCACATACACTTATATTGATTCTACACACCCCTGTTTATCTTAAATCCTGTTACCTAGTCCCCTTACCCCTATACATATCTACCTCCATCACTCCAGTATTCCTGTACATATGGTATTGGTACTAACTTTTAAAATATTTTGTGTATATAGAATGCTTACTTACTTACTTTAATGTGTATTTCATATTTCGTATTCTTATTTCTCATGTGTTTTTTTTCTAGTAATACATTGTTATTGATTATTGTGTTGTTGGGTTTTGAATTTGCAAGAAAGGCATTACACTGTGCACTCAAGTCCACAAGTGAAAGGAAAAGGTGAGGAGAGTGTGTAGAGAAGGAATTACACGAGGATCAAAGGGATCATGCTGTTTGTATGTGGCTGCTATGAAACTTAACTGTGTTTGCGTGTGATCAGGAGTGTATAAATTCTGCCGATTCTGTTGAAAAAATGTCTTAAACAGAAGCAAAAAGAACAAAACTGGGATAAACATACCTGAATTTGTCCAATAGAGACTCTTGTTTGCAACTGTTGGACAAATTAATACACCCTAGATCAGCTAGATGCAGGCAAGAGTGTGCTAATCACTGTGTGCCTGTCACCTTGATTACTCAAATATCTCTCAACCTGTGTACTTATGTTGTAAACTTTCAATCATAAGTTAGGTTGTAGATACCTCATGATGTTAATACGGAAAATTAGACTATGACGCAGTAGCCTAAACCTATCAATGTTACATGTAGCTGGGTGAATGGAATACTGTATGAGTGACAGTTATCCCATATACTGTAATAGAAATAAGGCCCATGCTCATAAAAAGAATGTATCGTCCTCCCTCATCTTAAATGGCACCGAACACCACAGGATTCAATTTATATTCCTACACTTGGGTTTTAAAGAAAATCTCAGCTTTGTCAAAACTACACTCAAGAAAAACAATTATATTTATCACAGTGATTCAGGAGTAACATTAAACCAGAATAATATGCCACACCAACATTGCACAGCTGTACAGAAAACCCTCAAATTGCTGAAATTCGTCAATTCAAATCAACGATAAGAGAATAGTCAGAATAACTGACAACTAAAATAGCAGTGCAGCTGGCAGTCTTTTGCTAAGTGAAGAGATATATTATAGGTAATGAATGTGTAGGGGAATGCTACAGACTGTGGCACAACAGAAAGGTCAGTGTACCTCAAATCCAGAGGTTGTGAGTTCAAATCCCAGGTTGGGTTACACTTTAGCTGAACAGTGATAACACATGCAATTACACATGTGAAAACTTGATCACATGTGAAGTAAAAAAAAAATGTAAAAAGTGTTCAGAAAATACATGTGGTGTTCCAAAAACACTACACTGTAAGCCATTGCTGTTCATTTCGTGCTTTTGTGTTGTTGTAATTTTAAGGTATATTTCTACAGTAAAGGCATTTCACTGTACTTGTGCATGAGACATTGAAACTTGAAGACAGGGGTGAGCCATCAGACCCCAATATAATCAAACACAGCAAAACACACACACACACACACACACACACACACACATACACACACACACACACACACACACACACACCACAACACACACACACACACAACACACACACACACACACACACTCACATTCCTTCAGGGTGGAGCATGAAGCGGCAGACAAAAGCATTGTACCCCACAGGCCAGACTATTAGGGATAATACACCGCAGCCTCCATGTATTGTTCCTCTCACCATGATTACAGAGACCAACATGTAACAACATCTCAGACCCCACTATGTTACAGTCCATGACACAGAGAGAGAGAGAGAGAGAGAGAGAGAGAGAGAGAGAGAGAGAGAGAGCAAAGCAAAGCATTAATACTACTCAGTGATGCAGTAAATTAATTTTCAATTGCTTCTCTGGGTTCGAACAAAATTGTTTTGTTGAGGGGTGAAAAAGAGATTAAGGTTTTAATTATACTTGGTAATTCATTCCACCAAATAAATCTGTGCTAAAACGATCTCTTCTGAGGCGGCCGTGATGTGTCAGGCATATCCCGGGCGCGGTTAATAAGACACGGTTATTAAGACACACACACACACGCATTCGCGCGCACACACACACACACACACGTGTGCACACACACACAGGCACGCACACACACATACACACGCTAGCCCATCAGTCATGTTTAAAGCTGTGCAGCCTCTTCCTCTGTACTGCACTTTAACAACTAATAACACTTCCTGTTTCTAAAGACAACAGATTAATCAAGGAGGCACCCAGGCTGAGGCAGAAGTTGGAGGGGACTGTTAGTCTATCTAAGGCCACTAATTATCTGGAATTTACTTAGTTTAATAACATCATTATTACAAATGAATTGCTTCTCAGTCACACCTTGGGATATCGTGAAAACATATGATATATAGCTGATTGCATTTATATAGTCAATTTCACGAAGCAGTTTTACATTTAAAAATTGGAGCTCACCTAACACCAATTGTCCTATCTGAGGAAAAAAAGTGTTTAAATTATATCAGCCATGTTTGTTCGATAATCAATTGATGTTTTGATCTAACTTGATCGTGATAACTGCTGAAAGTGTTGCTGAGTGTGTGCCCAACAATTAGAGAGGAATTACTGACAATTACCTCAGACACCTTCTGACACCAGTCAGCTATGTTCAGGTGACAAGCAACTCCTATTGGAAAAGGTGTTAGCCTTCAACCCTCAGCCTTTTGCCAAATTGTTTGAATAAATTAAATCGATGTAAATCTTGTTTGGGTTTTTGCACTCTGGAGAGAGGTTCTAAATAGATGAAGGTAAGTGAGAAGAGAGAGAAAGAGGGGGATCGAGAAAGAGAGATAGGGAGAGAGAGAGTCAGAGGGGGGAGAGAGAGAGAGAGAGAGAGAGAGTGGAAGAAAGAGAGGTGATGATCGGGGCTGTCAAACTCTAAAAATAAGTCATCTCGATTTTCTGTATTTAATCGCATTTAAACACAATTTTCGAATTTGCTTAAATTTTGTCCTAAAGAAAGATGTTTCCATTTAACGTGCATTTGATTGTAAGGGAAAACAAAATAATCTGTATTAGAATGTTTTAATAGCAATTATGTCTACTACGGCATTTGTGAAAATGCTATAGCAATACAGTGGTAGAGCAGCCAGCCATAATTCACTTTGAACCTTACTGTGTGCTTACAGGAAGTTGCAACAGCGCGACTTTAGAGCATTAGAACAGCTAAAAGCCACAAAATACACCTGAATGGATTTCTTCAAATATGTAAATGTCACTAAATACTCCTCAGTTTCATCAGCTGTCCGGATGGCTGGTCTCAAACGATCCTGCAGGTGAAGAAGCCAGATGTGGAAGTCCTGGGCTGGCGTGGTTACACATGGTCTGTGAGGCCCAGTTGGACGTACTGTCAAGTGTCTAAAATCACGTTGGAGGCTGCTTATGGGTAGAGAAATTAAGCTTAATTTCTCTGGCAACAGCTCTGGTGGACCTTCCTGCAGTCAGCATGTGAATTGCACGCTTCCTCAAAACTTGAGACATCTGTGGCGTTGTGTTGTGTGACAAAACTGCACATTTTAGAGTGGCATTTTATTGTCCCCAGCACAAGGTAAACCTGTGTAATGATCATGCTGTTTAATCAGCTTCTTGATATGCCACACCTGTCAGGTGGATGGATTATCTTGGCAAATGAGAAATGCTCACTAACAGGGATGTAAACAAATTTGTGCACACAATTTAAGAGAAATACGCATTTTGTGTGTATTGAACATTTCTGGGATCTTTATTTCAGCTGATGAAACATGGGACCAACACTTGACATGTTGGGTTTGTATTTTTATTCAGTGTAAATAAGAGTCTGGTAGCAGCAATTGTGATTGTGTGTGTGTGTGTGTGTGTGTGTGTGTGTGTGTGTGTGTGTGTGTGTGTGTGTGTGTGTGTGTGTGTGTGTGTGTGTGTGTGTGTGTGTGTGTGTGTGTGTGTGTGTGTGTGTGTGTGTGTGTGTGTGTGTGTGCTAAGGTGTGGAAAATCAGAGCAGGTGGTCAGTCCAGTTCAAGTCTTCAGCAGTGTGATGGCTTGTAGATAGAACTGTCTCTGAGCTTGTTGGTATCAGACCTCATGCTCTGATATCGTCTTCCCAACGGTAAAGGAGTGAATAGCTCATATCTGGGGAGTGCTGCGTCCCTGATGATGATGATCCAGAACTTCCACAGGCACCGTTTCAAGTAAATGTTCTGCATGGGTGTAAACCCTGCCCCAGTGATGTACTGGGTCATCTTCACCACCCGCTGGAGTGCCTTGTGGTCGTGTATGGAGCAATTCCCACACTAGGCCGTGATGCAACTGGTCAGGATGCTCTCGATGGTGCAGTGGTAGTATTTGGAGAGGCTGCTTGCCGAATTACTTCAGGCTTCTTAGGAAGTAGAGATGCTGTTGTTCCTCTCTTGACAAGAGTGGTGGTGTTAATGGTTCATGTCAAGTCATCGTGATGTGGACACAGGGGAACGTAAAACTTCTGAGTCTCTCTACTGCAGTCCCGTTAATGTTTCCTTTGTTTTGCTGATGTTGAGGGAGAGGTTGTCCAGGCACCACAATGCCAGTTCACTTATCTCGTCCCTATACTGTAGGCTGAAACTACAACTATTCTGAAACTATTATCTTTTACTACAAAATAAAATAAAAACCATCATAAATTATGTCAAGTTTTGGATTTTTTTCTTCTAAACTTTGGGCAAAAATCAACTGTCTGGCAGGTAAATTCTGCCAGTAGATGTCAATGTTTCAAATAGGCCTAGCTTGTCTATCACTATCACTAGCTAACAGGGAAGACATCCGAGGGAGAGCACGGAGCGTGACTGGGCCAAGCTAGAACAGCCTGTGAAGTTGCTGGAGTTCGCAATCAACACTGACCAACTTCAAACTGACAGCCAGTCACTGACAGCTTGCCAGATGGGCCCAAGTGTGTCTCTGACACTTTGCACAATAGAGATGGAGCTACTGATGAGGGAAGCAGAGTCTTTTGTAGTTCAGCAAATCAGAGCATACAGCCATGGAGCAGCAGGACCCCAGGAAGATTCCAGCACAATGAATCCAGCAAGCATCTCGACCACAGTGCTTCAGAAATATATAGCTTCCTCGCATCGAAGATTGTGTCTGAGGTCACTGTCCAGCCGGAGGGTAAACCTGGCAGGGCATTAAGTGCCCTGTGTGAACCTGGGGGGCATGTTTACAGTCATCTCTCCAATTCTGGCAGGCAACAATGGTTGTTTATCCAAAGCTGTGCCCTGTGGCAGTGGATCTGGTTTCTGCTCCTGCATCCCAAGCGTTCATGGAGAGAATATTCTGTTTGTGGACTACTGTCATCAGGCTTGAGAAACCAGATCACCACCTCTCTGGAATGCAGTCTTCTTGAAAATAAACCAGAAAGTCTTGTTTGGTTGAACAGAAACACACACAAGCTGGCTGGGTGTGAACTGATAGATTTGTTGTATTGTTTTCTTGACTCTATTTAAAGGGCATCGTCAGTGACATATATTAATACTACAGAACTGTGCCATGACTTTTAAAACTTTTATTTAACTAGGCAAGTCAGTTAAGAACAGGGCAAAACAACAGATTCTTACCTTGTCAGCTCAAGGATTCAATCTTGCAACTGTTCAGTTACTAGTCCAACACTCTGACCACTAGGCTACCTGCCACCCCTACTTCATTTGCTGTTTTTTCCCCTCTCTATGTCCGTCAGATAAAGGTAAAGGTACTTGATTATTCTTACATCTACTACTAAAGTTTTAAAAAGCGTTGGATTGGTGTAAACATAGAGAGTTTCCTTCTACCATATTTATTGCACCAGTCTAGGCACTTATCTTTTAAAACCAGTCACATTAAAATTGATTTATCATTTAAAGCTAACCAAACATACTGTATGTCCTGACCATGGAGTTGTATGGAGTCCTCTAGTGGCCAAAAGCCTGTGTTAACATGGGCAGCGCCATTGAGGACTTCCAACTTCATTGGCTGATCCCTCCTGATGACCCGGTTGGCATGTCCTGATGACCCCGTTGGAGGGATCAGCCAATGAATTGTAATTGTGAAAAAGCAAATGTACTATTTCAAGATGGTCTCAAGGGCACTGCCCATGTTCTCACAGACACCAACATGACACAGGTATAGAGATGGTATGTCTATCCAAGTCTATGGTCCTGGCCCATCAACTTATGTATTACTGCCCCCAAGAGGCAAGTAGTGACATCCCTAAAAAACTAACTAGGCCTACAACACATAAATGTTTCCTAGCCTCTCATGCATAAGCTACTTTCTGTCCCTAACACTAAAACAAAATGTTTTTAGCAAACTGAAACTAAATAAAAAATAGTCAATCAAATCTGTTAGCTAACTGAAAATGAACCGAATTTAAAATAAAATTCAAAAAATGTCTAGAATTAAAAACTAACATTAAATCACAAAACTATAATATCCTTGGTGGCCATGTTGCTGGGGATCAGAAATGTCCCATGCGAGTGAAACAGGTTAAAGTTTCCAGGGTGAGAGTAGCGCAGAAAGTGTCGTGCTGAGGCAGGGCAAAGGTTGAGGGAGTCTGAGAGGGTCCCTGTGAGTAGTAGGCCAGCAAAGAGTGTGCTTTAGTAAGGTTGGCTTCTTGGTATTTATTGCTATGGTCATTAATTGTACCTAGAAGAAATCCTAGAAGATTGAATTTGTAGTAGCAGCAGCAGATACAGTTGAAGTCAGAAGTTTACACACACTAAGATTGGAGTCATTAAAACTTGTTTTTCAACCACTCCACAAATGTCTTGTTAACAAACTATAGTTTTGGCAAGTCAGTTAGGACATCTACTGTGTGAATGACACAAGTAATTTTTCCAACAATTGTTTACAGACAGATTATTTCACTTATAATTCACTGTATCACAATTCCAGTGTCAGAAGTTCACATACACTAAGTTGACTGTGCCTTTAAAATTATGTCATGACTTTAGAAGCTTCTGATAGGCTAATTGACATAATTTGATTCAATTGGAGGTGTACCTGTGGATGTATTTCAAGGCCTACCTTCAGTGCCTCTTTGCTTGACATCATGGGAAAATCAAAAGAAATCAACCAAGACCTCAGAAAAAAATGTGTACACCTCCACAAGTCTGGTTCATCCTTGGGAGCAATTTTCAAACGCCTGAAGGTACCACGTTCATCTGTACAAACAATAGTACACAAGTATAAACACCATGGGACCACTTAGCCGTCATACTGCTCAGGAAGGAGACGCGGTCTGTCTATTTGAGATGAACGTACTTTGATGCGAAAAGTGCAAATCAATCCCAGAACAAAAGCAAAGGACCTTGTGAAGATGCTGGAGAAAACAGGTACAAAAGTATCTATATCCACAGTAAAACGAGTCCTATATTGACATAGCCTGAAAGGCCGCACAGCAAGGAAGAAGCCACTGCTCCAAAACCGCCATAAAAAAAGCCAGACTACGGTTTGCAACTGCACAAAGATCGTACTTTTTAGAGAAATGTCCTCTGGTCTGATGAAACAAAAATAGAACTGTTTGGCCATAATGACCATCGTTATGTTTGGAGGAAAAAGGGAGAGGCTTGCGAGCCCAAGAACACCATCTCAGATGTGACGCACAGGGGTGGCAGCATCATGTTGTGGGGGTGCTTTGCTGCAGGAGCGACTGGTGCACTTCACAAAATAGATGGCATCATGAGGGAGGAAAATGACGTGGATATATTGAAGCAACATCTCAAGACATCAGTCAGGAAGTTAAAGCTTGGTCGCAAATGGGTCTTCCAAATGGACATTGACCCCAAGCATACTTCCAAAGTTGTGGCAAAATGGCTTAAGGAAGATATTGGAGTGGCCATCACAAAGCCCTGACCTCAATCCTATAGAAAATGTTGAGGGCAGAACTCAAAAAGCATGTGCGAGCAAGGAGGCCTACAAACCTGACTCAGTTACACCATCTCTGTCAGGAGGAATGGGCCAAAATTCACCCAACTTATTGTGGGAAGCTTGTGGAAGGCTACCCGAAACATTTTACCCAAGTTAAACAATTTAAAGGCAATGCTACCAAATACTAATTGAGTGTATGTAAACTTCTGACCCACTGGGAATGTGATGAAAGAAATAAAAGCTGAAATAAATCATCCTCTATACTATTATTCTGACATTTCACTTTTTTTTTATAAATTGGTGATCCTAACTGACCTAAGACAGGGAATTCTTCACTATGATTAAATGTCAGGAATTGTATTTGGCTAAGGTGCATGTAAACTTCTGACTTCAATTGTATGTATTTTGGTGTCAGAGATTTTAGTGCAGAAGAACAACAGGGGGTTTGAGAGAAGGTGTTCCAGCATCCCAGGCCAACAGCCTTGCGTAGGATCTGTTAGGGCCAAAGTAGTGAGAAGGGGTGATGGGTTTATTGGGGATCGTGTTATAGATCTAGGTTTAGATGCTGGTGCAATGTCTTTTTTTTCCTATTTCCATTTTTTGTGTGCAAAATAAACAATGCACTTTCTGAACTGTGAAAGACAGCAATATGCAACAAAGCGTCTAGTCTGCCGGAGAGCCACACAAACAACAAAAAGAAAAGGATGATGGTTGAGCACATCATTTCTCCACTCCCAGTTCTACAATCTTCGGAATAGCTTGTGACAACCAAGAGCTGCACTGTTAAGAGGTTACTGTGCATTTGTCATTAACTTAATGGCAGTTGGTATCCAGGAAGTTCATGTTTATTTTTGAATAACTTCCTGTCAGCTTGCTGCAATAAATTATTGTAAAATTCACAGTAGCTTACTGTGGCTGATCTATGTCATACTCACTGACCTGATGGTGTGGCAGGAAGGTCAGTTTGCTGCCAACAAAGAGGTTGATGCCAAGTGAGTCCCAAGTGTGCTCACAACAAAGAATGCTCTGTAATGGTCAACTAATGTTAAGCTATCTTGTAATCAGAAAGTTAGGTGAAGGTATGGTAAGTTACTAGCAGCTAGTTGCAGGTAAGTTACCAGCAGTTACTGGCTATTAAGTTACTGTGCATTTTACAATAACTTACAGACAGTTAGGTAAAGCAAAATTCAAAGCAACTTCCAGGCCACTTACTTTCATTAAGTTACTGTGAAATGCACTGTAACCTCTTAACAGTGCAAGTCTTTATTTTCCCATGCTTTTTGTAACCTGTTGTTTAACCTACTTTCACTTCAACCAGTAGCCTGTAGTGTACCATAGAATTACAGGAACTATTTAACAGAGTAACATTTCATGGCATAAAGGAAAACATGGTGGAGAAGTAAAGGACAAGGTGGTTCTTCAAACAAAACTATCACAGCAGTGAAGAACCCTTCCTGGGCAGTAAATAACCTTTCCTGGAGAATTGTTACCCATATCACCCTCACTCCTGACAAAGACCACCACAAGAGCCTTTTTTTGTGTAGCGCTTGCTAGGTAGATATCATGAGTAAAGAAAAGCATGAGCGGAGGAAAGAAGGTGATTCAGAAAAATAATGGAATGAGCAGAGGGAAGGATCAAGGGAGAGAGAGAGAGACAGATAGAGAAAGAGAGAGCAAGAGAGAGAGAGAGAGAGAGATAAAGATCATCTTTAGAGGGAGAGATAATGAAGGTGGTGTGAGTAGCAGTGAGAGTAGAGGTGGATTACTCTGATTACTGTAAATATTTGCTCGAGGCTCAAGAGGCTGTCAGAGAATGAGAGTGCATTCACCTGGTAAACAAACACGAGGACACATATACACAATCACACATGCATACACAGACAAATAGGAACACACAAACACAATAGCTGATTCATAAGAAACAAGTAAGTACTCCTCTCTGACAGCTCTCTGCACACGCACAAAATGCTGGGCTAAAAACAATCCAATTTGGCTTATTTGGTAACCCAACGCTGGGTAAATATTGGACAGAACACACAGAGGGTCATTTTGACCAAGCCAGTTGGGTTGTGTGACTAGCCTAACATGTTGGGTTGTTTGGATTACCAAGACATGGGTTAATTTATACATAAATAGTTTTTTTAACCATCATTTGGTCTTTTTTTAAATGTAATCCATAGGTTACTTTCAGGGGGCATGGCCTATTTGGGGTGTGACTTTCAGATAATTATTTCTGGTCACCTGTAAGAGTAAATGTAATTCCTGTTAATCATATTAAGTTTGTAAAAGGCTAATTTCAAAAAACATTTATGTTCATTACATATTCTATTATAAAAATCATAAACAATTTATTAAAGGTCATGAACAGTCAAAATCATGTTTTTTCATGTAACATTATGATATTTGGATGAAATCTGATTAAAGTATGATGACTGAAGTGTGAATAATGACTGTTGCGTCGACATTGATGTTTGATTATGAAGTTACTGGTCCCCTCCCCCGTGTCAAACACTTATATTCAGGAGGTGGGATTAATAAGGAAATAGGGTGACATCACCATAACTATAATTTTAATACACCAATGGTAACATGATATTCTCTTATCTAATTTAAATAATTACCGCTTTGTAACCAACAACGGCGAAGGTATGTTTGCAGAGGGGCGTGGTTTATATAGCTAGATAGCTAATCTTCTGGTGCCAAAATTGTATTGTTGGATGTCAGCAAATATAATTACAAGTTTACAATATTAATCTATGGCAAAGATACTTATATGTTTCCCCTTTCATCTGTGTCTGGTGTTAGCTAGTTACTGGCTAGCTAGGTCTTCAGCCAGCATGGAACTAAAGGGGGGAAGGGTTATTTAAAACTCTGATGCAGTTTGTCAGTGCTGCTGTGAATCACATCTCAAAATACACTTCTTATGCAATTAAAGTCATACAATATCAAAAATAAATAACAACAGCTGTGATGGAAAAATGAAGTTTCAATAAAATGTTCTAAATGCAGACAGATAATTTGTTTGTTCAATATGGTGGGACTTTTATTGTCTGGAAAATGTATTACATGAGAAATGGTGATGGAAATGTTTTTATGTGCAAATATTGATTTAATAACCATCATATTGAAGTCAACGATGACATGCTGTGTGGTCCTCCCACTATGACCCGGGAAAGCATGCAGTTTATTATGCTACAGATGAAAGAAATTATAATGAATTTCACAGGGTAGTGAAAGTGCAAGGTGATCTTGATGCTCCTGTCCAATAAATATCAATGGTCTTATTATGGTGACATGATGCTAGATACTTGACTAGTGTTTGACAAATTAACATAATCTCGCTCTTATCCATAATAGTCTAATCATGTAGACTAGCCTACTCACACAGACTACCTGCACTGAATCTGCAAGATGTTGGTTAGAGCGCAGGTGCCAAGACTATAGTAGGCATATTTGCTATTTAATGTAACGGTTTTGGTGACAAAACTATCAGTAGAGTTGAAAATGTGATTGAAACACATTCAACTTTAGATCTTTATTCAGTACATGAAAACGTAAGCGAAAAATTACATTTTTTTTTTTTACATGTCATCACGCATAGATTTTTATCCGCAACAAGTCAATTTGGTGGAAACATACCACTGGTGGGGATATTTGCATATTTTCTTTGTACAGATTTTAGAATGTTCGCTTGAAATTATGTCGCCAATTGGTTGGAAACCTAGCTACTGATGCAAATTCATTGTTGTTTGAGTTGCTTTGTGTATCACCAAACTTGCTTGAGAGGATTTTACTGCAGCACTGCATCTAAGTTTCTTGACATAGGTACTTCAAAGAGCTGTCAGTCAAGGCAAGCTCATGAATATAAGCTCCCCGCCCACTCAGCCTGTCTTTTCAAACGTCCTGGTAGTTAGCTGTGAGAGAAAAAGTCATTCTTAAAACATTTTGGGTATTTCTATCCTCAAAACAATATTAGGGGTAATATTTTAGCCACTCAAAAGGCTGTTTTAGATGGGAATCAGAATGACTGTTCGGGACCATTAAGATATGTATCACTAACCTTACCACCATTTTGAAATACTTATCCATACTAACTCTAAGCAGACCTCCAGTTGTCCTCCAATACACCTCCCACAAAAACAAAACAACAATAAAAGAACAGAAGAATAAATCCTTCCCCTTTCCCCTTAGATAATTCCAGCATTAATCTGTCCTGTGCTTTTACATAGTTGAGAGTGCGACCTTATTGGTGCCTCGGTAGTGGCCATTCTCCTTAATGCAGATTATTGGTCAGTGGCTATGTCTCTATGCAATACAAATACAAAATATATTCATAGTCTTGGCCAGACTTGAATCTGCTCTTAATGACTTAATGAGAAACATATTTTATTTTTTACATATGTATACTCTGACAGTAAAGGGGTCTGGTTTGCTACATGTTCAGCTCCCATACCCATCCCCATCCGCTGCGGAGTGAATGTCGGTAATATGTGTCCATGCTATGTGCAGTCAACTTTACTGAACAAAAATATAAACCCAGCATATAATGTGTTGATCCCATGTTTCATGAGATGACATAAAAGATGCCAGAAATTTAACAGATGCACAAAACGCGTATTTCTCTTACATTTTGTGCATACAATTTGTTGATCACCTTGTTAGTAAGCATTTCTCTTTTGCCAAGATAATCCATCCACCTGACAGGTGTGGCATGTCAAGAAGCTGATTAAAAAGTATGATCATTACACAGGTGCACCTTGTACTGGGGACTATAAAAGGCATTCTAAAATGTGCAGTTTTGTCACATAACACAATACCACAAATGTCTCAAGTTTTGAGGGAGCGTGCAATTGGCATGCTGAATGCAGGAATGTTCACCAGAGAAACTAATTGTAATTTCTCTACCATAAGCCACCTCCAACGTCATTTTAAAGAATTTGTCAGTACATCCAACCGGCCTCACAACCGCAGACCACGGCTAAACACACCAGCCAAGGACCTCCACATCTAGCTTCTTCACCTGCGGGACCATCTGAGACCAGCCACCTGGACAGCTGACAAAACTGTCTGTAATAAAGCCCTTTTGTGGGGAAAAACCTATTCTGATTGGCTGGGCCTCGCTCCCAAGTGGGTGGGCCTATGGCCTCCCAGGCCCACCCATGGCTGCGCCTCCTGCCCAGTCATATGAAATGCATAGATTAGGGCCTTATGAATGTATTTTAATTGATTGATTTCCTGATATATGAACTGTAACACTGTAAAACTGTTGAAATTTGTTGCATGTTGCATCTATATTTTTGTTTAGTATAGTAATGTTTAGTATAGTAATTAGTGTTTGTGAAGTAAATATAGTAATTATTATGAATTACTGTCTAAGACTGGTTGTGCCTTGTGAGACAGATGAGACACTTCTAAAGTATACATCAGCGGAGACTCCTCAGACGTGGAAGGGGAGGACCATCCTCCAGGGAATTTCATAAAACGTTGACTTTTTTTTAAAGTTATAATTTTTAGATAAAACTATACTAAATTTAATCACGTCACCAAATAATTGATTAAAACACACTATTTTGCAATGAAGGTCTACATTATCCTCAACAGCACTCTATAGGGCAGCACTATGGTGTTGCCGGGGGAACAGCTAGCTTCTGTCCTCTGAGTACATTGACATCAATACAAATCTAGGAGGCCCATGGTTCTCACCTCCTTCCATAGACTTACACAGTAAGTATGACAAATTCCCGGAGGACGACCTCCAACCTATCAGAGTTCTTGCAGCATGAAGCTAGAGAGAGATTGTCTTTTTTTTTTCATTTTCAGTTTCACTTACTTAGCTAGCAAATACAGCTAGCTTGTTTAGCCTACTGAAACACCCTACTCAAACAGAGGGATGCTATGTTAGCTAGCTGGCTATGACTATCCCACACAACACTGGAACTCTTCCAAGTCAAGGTAAGCTTTTGGTTTTACAAATTTTTTGCGACCGGGCCCGCCGGGGAAACTGTTTACCTTACGGCATGTTTGTAGGGGGTTTACTAACGCGTTAGTTATATTAGCTATGCTGACTGACGTTACTTTAGCTAATATGGTGACAATGATGTAGGCTGTGTGTAGCGGTTTGGCTTGGAAATATTTTTCACATGCAGCTGCACAGGTCTTGTGCATTGAAGGGAAGAGGTGAAAGGAGGAGAGCGCATAACGTAGATTGCGAGAAGGAATACAACATGGCTGCAATGAAATCGTGAGCTGTGTTGACGCGTGATCAGGGGTGTATTCATTCCGCCGATTCTGTTGAAAAACGTTTCTTAAACAAGCAAACGGAACGAAACGGGGATAAACATACCTGAATTTGTCCAATAGAAACTCCCGTTTGCAATTGTTGGACTAATGATTACGCCCACTGTCAGCTAGATGCAGGCAAGAGTGTGCAAGGCGGTATTGAATGTCACTGTCTGTCCATGTGTCACTGTCTGTCACATCAAATCCTTCCTCATCTGAAACGGCACTGACCGCCACTGGTATACATTGATCATTTGTCCTGGCCAGCGTGATAGGCCTACATTTAGTTTCCTTATTTTTTGCCAAAGGAAATGAATAGGTTAGTCCTCTCAGGGTCAATAACAAGAGAAAAACTACATAAAATCACTTCAAATCAAATCCAACTTTATTTGTCACATGCACTGATGTCACGCCCTGACCATAGAGATCCTGTTTTGTGTTTCTATGATTTTCTATTTCTATGATTTGGCCGGGTATGGTTCTCAATCAGGGACAGCTGTCTATCGTTGTTTCTGATTGGGAACCATAAATAGGTACCCTTTTTCCCACCTGTGTTTGTGGGAAGTTAACTTTGTTTGATGGCACATAGCCTTAAGCGTCACGTTTTGTCTGCGTCATTTTTTTAATAAAGTAAAATGTACGCTCACCACGCTGCACCTTGGTCCTCATCCTTCAACAGCCATGACAGCTGAATACAACAAGTGTAGACTTTACCGTTAAATGCTAACTTACAAGCCCTTAGCCAGCAGTGCAGTTCAAGAAGAGTTAAGATAATATTTACCAAGTAGAATAAAATAAAAAAGTAACACAATAAGAATAACACGATTATATACAAGGGGCACCGGTACCGAGTCAGTGTGTGGGGGTACAGGTTAGTTGAGGTAATTTGTACATGTAGGTGGGGGTGAAGTGACTATGCGTAGATAATAAACAGTGAGTAGCAGCAGTGTTCAAAAGGAAGGGGGGGTCAATGTAAATTGTCAGGTGGCGATTTTATTAATTGTTCAGCAGATTTACGGCTTGGGGGTAGAAGCTGTTGAGGAGCTGCTTGGTCCTAGACTTGGCGCCCTGGCACCGCTTGCCGTGCGGTAGCAGAGAAAACAGTCTATACCTTGGGTGACTGGACTAGACTAATTTTATGGGCATTCCTCTGACACCGCCTATTATATAGGTCCTGGATGGCAGTAAGCTTGACCCCAGTGATGCACTTGGTTATTCACACTACCCTCTAATACGCCTTACGGTCAGATGCAGAGCAGTTGCCATACCAGGCGGTAATGCAACCGGTCAGGATGCTCTTGATGGTGCAGCTGTAGAATCTTTTGAGTATCTGGGGACCCATGCCAAATCTTTTCAATCTCCTGAGGGGGAAAATGTTTTGTTGTGCCCTCTTCACGACTGTCTTGGTATATTTGGACCATGATAGTTTGTTGGTGATGTGGACACCAAGGAACTTGAATCTCTCAGTCCGCTACACTACAGCCCCGTCGATGTTAATGGGGGCCTGTTCGGCCTGCGTTTTCCGGTAGTCCACGATCAACTTCTAAGTCTTACTCACATTGAGGGAGCGGTTGTTGTCCTGGCACCACACTGCCAGTTCTCTGACCTCCTCCCTATAGGCTGTCTCATCATTGTCGATGATCAGGCCTACCACTGTTGTGTCGTCAGCAAACTTAATGATGTTGTTGGAGTCGTTTTTGGCCACACAGTCGTGGGTGAACAGGGAGTACAGGAGGGGAATAAGTACTCACCCCTGAGGGGTCCCAGTGTTATGGCTCAGCGTGGCAAATGTGTTGTTGCCTACTCTTACCACCTGGGGGCGGCCCGTCAGGAAGTCTAGGATCCAGTTGCAGAGGGAGGTGTTTAGTCCCAGAGTCCTTAGCTTAGTGATGAGCTTTGTAGGCACTATGGTTTTGAACGCTGAGCTGTGGTCAATGAACAGCATTCGCACAAATGACAGTGTGGAGTGCGATTGAGATTGTATCATATGTGGATCTGTTGAGGCGGTATGCGAATTGGAGTGGATCTAGGGTGTCCGAGAGGATGCTGTTGATGTGAGCCATGACCAGCCTTTCAAAGCACTTCATGGCTACCGACGTGAGTGCCATGGGGCGGTATCATTTAGGCAGGTTACCTTCGCATCCTTGGGCACAGAGACTATGGGGGTCTGCTTGAAACATGTAGTTATCACAGACTCGGTCAGGGAGAGGTTGAAAATGTCAGTGAAGACATTTGCCATTTGGTCCATGCATGCTTTTAGTACACGTCCTGATAATCCGTCTGACCCAGCGGCTTTGTGAATGTTGACCTGTTTAAAGGTTTTGTTCTCATCGACTACCGATAGCGTTATCACACAGTCATCCAGAACAGCTGGTGCTCTCTTGCATGCTTCAGTGTTGCTTGCCTCGAAGCGAGCATAAAAGGCATTTAGCTAGTCTGGTAGGCTCACATCACTGGGCAGCTCGAGTCTGGGTTTCCCTTTGTATTCCATAATAGTTTTCAAGCCCTGACACATCTGACGAGCGTCAGAGCCGGTGTAGAAGGATTCAATCTTAATCCTGTATTGATGCTTTGCTTGTTTGGTGGTTCATCTGAGGGCATAGCTGGATTTCTTATAAGCATCCAGATAAAGCGGTAGCTCTAGCCTTTAGCTTGATGTGGATGTTGCCTGTAATCCATGGCTTCTGGTTGGGATATGTACGTACAGTCACTGTGGGGACGACGTCATCGATGCACTTATTGATGATGCCGATGACTGAGGTGGTGTACTCCTCAATGCCATTGGATGAATCCTGGGACATATTCCAGTCTGTGCTAGCAAAACATTCCTGTAGTGTAGCATCCGCGTCATCTGACCACTTCCGTATTGAGCGAGTCACTGGTACTTCCTGCTTTAGTTTTTGCTTGTAAGCAGGAATCAGGAGGATAGAATTATGATCAGATTTGCCAAATGAAAGGCGGGGGAGAGCTTTGTATGCATCCCTGTATGTGGAGTAAAGGTGGTCTAGGATTTTTTTTTTCTCTGGTTGCACATGTGACATGCTGGTAAAACTTTGTTAGAACTGCCTGCATTAAAGTCTACCTCAGACGAACAATACCTCAAGACTTCACTGTCCTATTTGGAAAATAAATGAATTAATAATTAAATTAATTAAGTAATTTAGGCATTATTATAGTATATTAAAAATATAATTAATTCAACTCTCCACATAATTCTCCAATGAAAAAAAATTCTAACAGTTGCTGCCATATAACCACTGGAGTACCCTACAGTTCTGTTGTACTGCACGCAACCCACATGTGAGTTGCACTCAGGGCGGTATAATGTCTTCTAACCTCAATACAACATCCATCCACTCTGCGCACCGGTAAAGCCAAAGCAAGTGTGTCCATTTATTCACTTGAGTTTATTGACTACATGTTCAGTTGGCCTAGCTACATTTCTTGTACATTCCACCTAGGGATTCAGTTAATAAATTCATTTTGATATAATTGTCCAACAACAAGCTGGAAATAATGATTGAACGGTGCATAATTGTGGGCTTTGCGTACATAGCCTGCCTATTTGTCTGTCTCTTTTACAAACTCGTTAGTTGCCTAAATTCCTTCAACTTTCATTCAACCAATTCATTAACATGAATCATTGTACTTTTTATGGGAGAATAAAAATATTATATAAATCAACGTGATGATATCATGTTGCCAACATAAATAAGAAAACGGAAGGGAGCGAGAAAAAGAGAGAGAGCGTGGAACGGAAATAAAAGTACTGTGAGCTTACAATTTCAGCGTCTTAGGCTGTAAAACATTTGATATTTTCCAGTCTTCGTTCACATATAGGCCACTTAAATTCTTCCCACCTACTCAGGCCTTTATAGCCTATCACTAGAGAGCATTTGGAGAAAAAACATTCATATCATAGCAATCATCATGTTGTCTTGTTCCCTTGTGTCGTGTCTTTGGCATCCTTAAAAGTGAAGACTTATTATATCAAATCAATTCTCTGTAATTATTATTACGTGATTAGTTTAATCATGCAAATGTAATTAACTAGGAAGTCAGGGCATCAAGGACATTATTCAGATTCCAAAGTTATAATTTTCCTAATGTAACTCTTCATATATTTTAATATCTGATCAATAAGTCTAATTCATTAATTATTCTTTACCTCACGTTAGTCTCAATCCAACCATCATAAATTGTTGGTTATCTGCACGAACCCAGCCTTTACTAAGAATCATCCATACTAGAGGTCGACCGATTATGATTTTTCAACACCGATACCGATTATTGGAGGACAAAAAAAGCCGATACCGATTAATCAGCCGATTTTTTTTTATTTTTTATTTTTATTTTTATTTTTTTTATTTTATTTTATTTTTTTTTTTTTTTTTTTAGTTATTTATTTGTAATAATGACAATTACAACAATACTGAATGAACACTTATTTTAACTTGATATAATACATCAATAAAATCCATTTCGCCTCAAATAAATAATGAAACATGTTCAACTTGGTTTAAATAATGCAAAAACAAAGTGTTGGAGAAGAAAGTAAAAGTGCAATATGTGCCATGTAAGAAAGCTAACGTTTAAGTTCCTTGCTCAGATCATGAGAACATATGAAAGCTGGTGGTTCCTTTTAACATGAGTCTTCAATATTCCCAGGTAAGAAGTTTTAGATTGTAGTTATTATAGGACTATTTCTCTCTATACGATTTGTATTTCATATTGGATGTTCTTATAGGCCCTTTAGTATTGCCAGTGTAACAATATAGCTTCCATCCCTCTCCTCGCCGATACCTGGGCTCAAACCAGGAACACATCGACAACAGCCACCCTCGAAGCAGTGTTACCCATGCAGAGCAAGGGGAACAACTACTCCAAGTCTCAGAGCGAGTGACGTTTGAAACACTATTAGCGGGCACCCCGCTAACTAGCTAGCCATTTCACATCGGTTACACCAGCCTAATCTCGGGAGTTGATAGGCTTGAAGTCATAAACAGCGCCATGCTTGAAGCATTGCGAAGAGCTGCTGGCAAAACGCACGACAGTGCTGTTTGAATGAATGCTTACGAGCCTGCTGGTGCCTACCATCGCTCAGTCAGACTGCTCTATCAAATCATAGACTTAGTTATAACATAATAACACACAGAAATATGAGCCTTAGGTCATTAATATAGTCGAATCCGGAAACTATAATTTTGAAAACAAAACGTTTATTATTTCAGTGAACTACGGAACCATTATGTATTTTATCTAACGGGTGGCATCCATAAGTCTAAATATTGCTGTTACATTGCACAACCTTCAATGTTATGTCATAATTACATACAATTCTGGCAAATTAGTTCGCAATGAGCCAGGCGGCCCAAACTGTTGCATATACCCTGACTCTGCATGCAATGAACGCAAGAGAAGTGACACAATTTCACCCGGTTAATATTGCCTGCTAATTTTTCTTTTTTCTTTCAAATATGCAGGTTTAAAAAATATATACTTCTGTATATTGATTTTAAGAAAAGCATTGATGTTTATGGTTAGGTACACGTTGGAGCAACGACAGTCCTTTTTCGCGAATGCACACCGCATCGATTATATGCAACGCAGGACACGCTAGATAAACTAGTATTATCATCAACCATGTGTAGTTATAACTAGTGATTATGATTGATTGATTGTATTTATAAGAAAAGTTTAATGCTAGCTAGCAACTTACCTTGGCTTCTTACTGCATTCACGTAACAGGCAGGCTCCTCGTGAAGTGGGTGGTTAGAGCGTTGGACTAGTTAAACGTAAGGTTGCAAGATTGAATCCCTGAGCTGACAAGGTAAAAATCTGTCGTTCTGCCCCTGAACACCGTTCCTAGGCCATCATTGAAAATAAGAATGTGTTCTTAACTGACTTGCCTCGTTAAATAAAGTTGTAAAAAAAAACATTTAAAAAAATTGGCCAAATCGGTGTCCAAAAATACAGATTTCCAATTGCTATGAAAACTTAAAATCAGCCCTAATTAATCGGCCATTCCGATTAATCGGTCGACCTCTAATCCATACACCAATTATCTTATTCATTTATTTAATAACTCACTAAATAATCACAGAAATGCATGAACACACAAACAGTAGATGTGGTTATATACAAGGAAATGATAGGGGAGGTTCCCTAGTGGGCTAAACCGATATGACGGCTTGGTGGACAAAGGTAAGTGGGTGGGGACTGAAAAGGGCAGGAAAGACAAAAGGAGTCACTACACAGTTGATGATTATATTAATTGAAATGCTGATCCTTTGCACATGAACACTCACTCAATCAGGAAAAATTGCAATCAATATATATTTACGCCCAGTGTGTCGTCGTTATCTCTGTTGGAATCGTTAGTCGTTCTGTTGGAGAGTCAGTTCATCATTGTCGCTCTCTCTCTGCTTTCCTGAAGATCAAAGTCTTTCGTGGTTAGAATGGGTATTTCAGAGTACCATTCAGAATGGTATTCTCATAGAATAGATGTTTCGGCGGTTGTCGATCTTCACATCCCAGGTTGACCTAATTTCTAGCTGCTGACTAGTTATTTATTATTATCTAAGATTTGCTCTTATTCTATAGAGATCGATAGTCTCAGAGTTGAACCATTTCCAGCCGTGTAGCCAATTCTCCACATGGTATGGTTAGGTATTCAACAACCATTTCAACCTTAGCTTATACTGAGGTTTTGTGGTCTAACCTCAACCTGTGCCCCTCGGTGTCCATCGAGGTACGCTTGGTCTGAAGAGGATTTGCTCAGGTGGGTTTTTTATTCGTAACAATAGAAAAGGCAGGTCTTTGACGCCAGATCATGTCTGTGCTCACGGGGGCGGGCCAATGACTTAGTTAAACTTTAAAGGGAATACCATACTTCCACATTAAAGGTTTAACATCACATTATATAATTTCACAAATAGTTTCATCTTTACTCATTCATTTTATACAAGAATTAGATGCAAACCCCATAATTGAGAAATGTACATATTCAGAGATATAGTTATGTGTGTTTCCTGTCCTCTCTGAGGTCACCAAATTAAACACACTTGTCATACCTGTCTCTTAAGTGTCCACTGACCATTCCCACCTTCGCACAAGTGGACATTTTGTATCAAATTTCCATTTTGGGGATTTAGGGGTTCGCCATGTGAAATCCTTTGTTCTCTATATGTGTCTCTCTTTCTGCATGGCCAGGGGGAGAGAATCTCCTCCAGAAATGTACGACCTGAAATAACAGAACCTGGGTGTAGGAGAGAGGGAGAGGGGGATGCCACGATCTATACCCAGAAAGGGCCATGTCATGACAGCCCCCCCCCCCCCCTGGTGGTTTGGATCTTGTGATTATCCTACAAGTTACAAATCAACATAAAAATAATGATCACGTTATGTCCTGTTTGTAGATTATCGTTGCATTTCCCCTCTGGTGGTTGAACTTGGTAGGCTCTCTGAAAGCGGAGCATCCATCACAAGGATGGGCAGTGAATGTCTGGTTGGTGATTGCCATTGCGGTCCCCCTCTAGTGATTTACCTTGGTAGGTTTCCTGGAAGCTGCAAAGTACCACAAGGATAATAATGTAATTATATATATTATATATACCAGGGGATGTCCTGGTTGGTGATCGCCGTTGCGGTCATCCCCCTCTGGTGGTTTACCTTGGTAGGCTCTCTGACAGCGGGGCAGGCCGCCACATGGATGGGCAGTGGGTGTCCGGATTTGGGATTGCCGGTCCGGACTCGTCGTCTGGTCTTCCAGACTGTAAGATCTGTGCAGTAACTTAGACAGATGTTAACAACTCACACACACTCACAAAATATATATAATTACATTAATTCCCCAATGAGTGGCGTTGTGGCACTAAGTGATGGTTGTAGGGGACTTTGTTTGTTTATGGCTCTATCATTTCCTAAGTGTCAAAGAAACTGAAGCAAAAAGGAATGAAAGCATAAACAAAAGATATACAAAATATAGTTCTCACACCAAAATCATCTAATTGGATTGTATGCTATCTATATCCAATGTCCTGGCTAAATGACTATATCTTGGCATTGTCTATAAAGTCACGTCTAGGGTTTTCCTACTTGGTGTGTTGCTTAGGCACTATCCTAAGTTGATAACTATATGATACGTCTACAGCTGTAAGGCACTAGTTCTGGGCAGTCTACAGGGATGACCTATGGACTTCTGGGAAGAAAACTGCTGAGTACTGTAGCTGTAGAGTCAAAGGCCTCAAAGTAAATGTTCAACTTTACTAAGGCTGGTATTTTGCTCAGACCCTTAAGTGATCCTAGCATAAATCCTAATTGGATGTTCCGTTGTACATGTGCGTTTATGCTTACACAGGCGCACATGTCAAGGGAAGAAAACCAAGTATCCTGGCAGACTACAACTTGTTCAGAATGAGTCTGACGTAATCAGGTAATTTTCATGTCAATTCCTGGAGTTTCATAGCTATGTTATCCATGGAGGAGCTAACCTCATGACGGATGTACTCTCTTTAAGTATTGGACCAGTCATACGTGGTGTGAATATGGTTCATGAATATGGTTCATATGGTTCATCAGAAGTTCCTCCTGAATGGAGGGTTCTATTTATTAATGTCATGTGTGTTAACCATTGGAAGAGTGCACTGGAGATTCCCTTCGCCGTGTTGCACTCTGAGTGACTCCTATGTTGCTGTTGTCAAGGGTAAGTTGATTGGTTAGGTCTCTAACCTTCTTACTGATTGTAGCTGGACTGACTGTTGCCCCCCCCCCCCAGCTGGTGGTGTTGGTATCCGAGGCACAAACGAAAAGGTCGGACCATATGTACGAGTTGTGTCAGCGGCCGCGTTGTTATGAGAATGGCTGTAAAAACGCTCAAAACGCTCAGCGGCTGTCGAGGCCTGTCAGTCACCACCGCGTCCACGTGTGGCAACCTCTTCAGTACTTGCGAACTGAGACGAGGATATCGGTCTGTGATATCGCAAAATGTTTACCAGTGGGAGTCATCGGGTCAGTTGCTGGACTGATGCCATTAGTGTCATTGTAAGGGGTGACAGTCCCCCACAGGTGTATATCACCATTTATGTTTTTCTTGCTGAGACGGCCGCAGTGCTTGCGGAAGTGTCCGAAGGGCAAGAGAAGTTAATCTCAACTACCTTATTGCACGACTACAAGGAGGAGGGAAGTTGCTCATTCACAGAGACAGCTGGCTCGAAATCATGAAAATAATGGTCAATCAGGTTGGCTGATGGATTCTGTCGAGATATCGTAATATCTCCTTGGATCGGATTCTGCCTCAAGAGGTTTCTAAACTTCTTTTTCCCAAGGGGTGCTTTTGACAGATACCCCTTGTGAATGACTGCGTTGCAGCTAGCATTAGGGACAAACAGTGTGGTCAGTGGAGAAGGCACTGTGGCCTGTGACCATACCTGGTTGGTTTTCCAATCCATCAGTGGGAGTAACCGATCCATCAAGTCTGCTCCAAGTAGCAGCGGTTCATATTCGAGGCTGGTAACATACACAGGGTGAACGAGCGATACGTCCTGGAAGTGTAGTTTCAGCATGACTCTCAATGTGAGAGGCGAGGTAGTCTGAGACCCCTCGAAGTGTAGTATCGCATCGTTTCACTCTTAACCAACGTTTAGTTGGTTTCAAAGCCCTTTGTTTGAGAGGTGAGCGATATTGTTGCACCCGAATCAATTAGCGCATGACAAGTTAAGCAGTCCTCCAGGACTGTTTCCAGGCATGGGCGTTTAGATTCGTGTTTAGTGGACATATTCCCCACAGAGTGGAGTGGTCGTTCGCAATGACGTGATGTGCCATTTCTGTTCAAGGTGAAAGCAGTTTGACTTTCTGGTTTTGAGTGTGCTTGGCTTTAACGAAGCGTTTGACCTTTTTCTTCACAACCTTTGTATCAGAGTCTGTAGACAAAGCCCATGGGCTTTTTTCTTGATCACTCGGGCCCTGGATAGGGTCTCGAGTGAGAGCGGGAGCGGGAAAGATTTTAATTTTAATGTCCTTGTTAAGGGTGTTAATTCCTGTGGACCTGGTGTCCGGTAATTCCTCATCTAGTCCTTGTGACTTATCTTTTACACTTTTTTTCAAAATGTTCTCACTTTAGTTCTTCACGTAGTGGAACTTCTGGAGAACATTGGTCTATGTTTTGATCATCCTTCAACCCTTTGTTACCCTTGTGCTATGACACTTTTTGTGGGTTGGGTGCAGGACCGTAGGGAACCGGTCGATTGTAGCGGTAGTCGTTTTGATGGCGACGTACTTTACAGTTATTTAGACAGCGGACGTTATTGGAATCGTGGTTTCGATTTTTTGAATTTTACCCCTTTTTCTCCCCAATTTCCTGGTATCCAATTGTTTAGTAGCTACTATATTGTCTCACCGCTACAACTCCCATACAGGCTCGGGAGAGACGAAGGTTGAAAGTCATGCGTCCTCCGATACACAACCCAACCAAGCCACACTGCTTCTTAACACAGCGCGCATCCAACCCGGAAGCCAGCCGCACCAATGTGTCGGAGGAAACACCGTGCACCTGCACCCGGCCCACCACAGGAGTCACTGGTGTGCGATGAGACAAGGATATCCCTACCGGCCAAACCCTCCCTAACCCGGACGACGTTAGGCCAATTGTGCATCGCCCCACGGACCTCCCGGTCGTGGCCGGTTACGACAGAGCCTGGGCACAGCTGATTGCACCACCCGGGAGATGAATAGAATTCTGGTGTTTGATTCTAAAAGAGACCACAAGGTTGTCTTTGGATTACATCTTAAAACTAAGGGCAACCATGGCATCCGTGACAGAGAAGGAGAAAGATCTGATGATTCTTATGTTATTGCACACTGTCAGTGTGAACCAGAGTGACTTGACACAATGGGCCAAGCAAGCTGTGCAAACATAACAGAAACAATACAGGACGTCTTATTTAATGAAAGGGGTTGCAGTCTGCCATGAAGCATTCATCTATGTATGTAAGAGTCTAGCTACAGTTTCAGATATTATACGTTTCTAATGCCAGAAAGTTGTTTTCATTGCAAGTTAAAGCTTGCTGTTAGCTAGCTAGCTGATGTTAGATGGCTGGCTTGCTAGCTAACATTACGTGTAAGATCTGTGTGTAGTGATGTTATCTCAGAATTCCATTTCGCATTGCAAGTTATGGCCTTGAACCTATTTGGTTCACTTTAGCTAGCTATGAAAATTAGTTTGTATTGCTAGTACTCTATGGATTGGGATTATGGTTCATTGTTTAGCTAGCTACATGTCTAAAACACAAGACCCCAAGTTAAAGCTTACTGTTAGCTAGCTAGCTGAAGACCCAGCAAGTTAGCCAGGTCTGTCTGACGGTGATGACAGCTATCTATTGTATAATAATGCAAAAATATTTGTATCTGGAATTTGTCTTTAAGCATCAGTAGAACACACCTGACTCTCCTCCACCATTCATACAAGGATAATGGTCTAATGCCTCCCATCAAAAAGAGAGCTGGCCCAAGCATGGACAAGTTACACCTGAAGCATGTGGACTTGCAGCGAATGGTGAACTTCATCAACAACTACGCAGTAGATAATGCAATAGTATTGCCACGATGCCACCCAGGACACAAACACTTTGGTGGAAAGCTGCTGCCATCCCATGTGACAAAGCAGCAGTCTGGTGTCTCTACAAGGAATTGATGACAACACTTGGTATGTACAGCATAAACAACACGTTTTGATTATTTAATTGACCTCCAACATGATTGCCACTACTTTTATTGAGCTCACATTATTTCTGTATTTTTCAGAGGTATGTGTATTTGGGCTTTCATTCAGGAATCTGTGGAGAGAATTGCTACCCCACATCTTAAGCACTAAGCCCAGGACAGACCTGTATTGGCAGTGCCAGATGATCAACTATTAGGTCTTCAGATCTGCCAATCTGCCAGAAGCTGTTAAATCAGCCAAGCTGAAGAAGCAACAGCAGCATCTCTTGCTTGTTCAGAGTGAGCGGTCTGTCTACCAGAAGATGGTGGCTGACTGCAAGACCACTTGTCAAGGCCTGCAGTTGTCTCTGGTGGCCCCTACTGAACCAGCAAGCAAAGACATCAGGATGCATTACAGCTTTGATGTTTGTATATATATCAGTAGAACACGTAGAAGTAATAACACAGTAGAACACACACACACATATATATATATATATATATATATATATATATATATATATATATATATATATATATATATATATATATACATACAGTGGGGCAAAATAGTATTTAGTCAGCCACCAATTGTGCAAGATCTCCCACTTAAAAAGATGAGAGAGGCCTGTAATTTTCATCATAGGCACACAAAGTATTGAGACAAACTTTTGTTATTGACCAAATACTTATTTTTCACCACAATTTGCAAATAAATTCATTAAAAATCCTACAATGTGATTTTCTGGATTTTTTTAAAAATACTTTTTTCTGTCATAGTTGAAGTGTACATATGATGAAAATTACATGCCTCTCTCATCCTTTTAAGTGGGAGAACTTGCACAATTGGTGGCTGACTAAATACTTTTTTGCCCCACTGTAGTTGTTTAGCTAACTTAGCTAGCTAGCTAGACTAGCTAGCTCCTTAGCTAGTTTCTGTACATAAGTTACCAAACAGAAACTAATTTGATTTCCCCCCTATTGTAACACAGTAGTATTTTAGCCAGCAATACATAATATGGGTTTCAGTAGATAAACTAAAGTTAGCTAGCTAGGTGGCTTGCATGAAAAATAACTTACTTAGCTAGCCACCATATTTGTCATCTACACTAGCTGAGCTTCTGTTCTGGCTAAATACAATGCTTTGTTTCAAATCCTCTTCACTACATTCCAGTTGAAACATGTACGGTTGAATGTAGAGGTTGACCGATTAATCGGAATGGCCGATTAATTAGGGCCGAATTCAAGTTTTCATAACAATCGGTAATCTGCATTTTTGGACACCGATTATGGCCGATTACATTGCACTCCACGAGGAGACTGCGTGGCAGGCTGACTACCTGTTATGCGAGTGCAGCAAGGAGCCAAGGTAAGGTAATAGCTAGCATTAAACTTATCTTATAAAAAACAGTCAATCTTCACATAATCACTAGTTAACTACACATGGTTGATGATATTACTAGTTTATCTAGCTTGTCCTGCGTTGCATATAATCGATGCGGTGCCTGTTAATTTATCATTGAATCACAGACTACTTTGCCAAACTGGTGATTTAACAAGCACATTCACAAAAAAACACTGTCGTTGCATCAATGTGTACCTAACCATAAACATCAATGCCTTTCTTAAAATCAATACACAACTATATATTTTTAAACCTGCATATTTAGTTAATATTGCCTGCTAACATGCATTTATTTTAACTAGGCTAATTGTGTCACTTCTCTTGAGTCCTGTGCAAGCAGAGTCAGGGTATATGAATGGCTCGTTGCAAACTGTGTGAAGACCATTTCTTCCTAACAAAGACCGTAATTAATTTGCCAGAATTGTACATAATTATGGCATAACATTGAAAGTTGTGCAATGTAACAGCAATATTTAGACTTAGGGATGCCACCCGTTAGATAAAATATGGAAAGGTTCCGTAGTTCACTGAAAGAATAAATGTTTTAATTAATGATCTAAGGCTCGTATTTCTGTGTGTTATTATATTATAATTAAGTCTATGACTTGATAGAGCAGTCTGACTGAGTGGTTGTAGGCAGCAGCAGGCTCGTAAGCATTCATCCAAACAGCACTTTCCTGCATTTGCCAGCAGCTCTTCGCTGTGCTTCAAGCATTGCGCTGTTTATGACTTCAAGCCTATCAACTCCCGAGATTAGGATGGCAATACTAAAGTACCTATTAGAACATCCAATAGTCAAAGGTATATGAGATACAAATTGTATAGAGAGAAATAATCCTATCATAACTACAACCTAAAACTTCTTACCTGGGAATATTGAAGACTCATGTTAAAAGGAACCACCTGTATATAGATTTTCTTTAACTGTATTATTGACTGTATGTTTTGTTTATTACATGTGTAACTCTGTTGCATGTGTCGAACTGCTTTACTTTATTCTTGGCCAGGTCGCAGTTGTTAATGAGAACTTGTTCTCAACTTGCCTAATTGGCTAAATAAAGGTGAAAAAAGCATGCATTTGCCAACATAATGTTTCAGTTATTTCTTAACTTAAGAGTGGAATTATTTTCTATCACCTTCACCTGACTACTTCATGGTCACCATTTTGTTTTTTGATCCTTCTCTCCCTTCTCAGGTAAAACTAGGCTTTATGAGACACCCTTTAAGAGCTTTTGTGCACAAACCCCTCAAGTGTTATAAATGCAAAAGATTTGGGCATGTATCAAGTGTATGCAGATGGGAGGAATATTGTATGCCAGTTGAGGTTATATGCTGCAACTATGGTGTCAAACATGCACCCGAGTCCTCAGATTGCCCTAGTGTGAAGGAGACAGAGCTGGCGAGAATAAGGGCTGTCCAGTGTGTCTCCTATTTGGAGGCGGTGAGAAGAGTGGAAGGAGCTAGTGGTGTTGAAAACACAATGGTAATTGAGATTGCACCAATGAATGTTTCTCAGAAATCAATGGATCCTGATATAGTACATGCGAAAAAGGTGGACTTTGTAGCATTTATTGCAATGGTCATACACTGCACAGTACAAACAAAGAAGAAATCTGAGAAAATTAGAATTACTGTGCAGAACGCCGAGGCATTACAAGAAATCCTATTGAAGGAGGGATGTGACTTGTGTATTGATGTGACTTGAAATGGAATGTGACTGAAGGTGTGGGATGTCAATTTTTCCCAGTTTTTTTCCTACAATGGATATTTTTTCTTTAGTTTACCACCCGTACATTAGGTGGTGGCATGCACCTCGAGCAAGAAGAAGAAGAGAAATAATAATAAGAAAGATAATGTTGAACACTGACAGTTTTGTAGTTTTTATTAGGCTTACACAAGAGTATGAGTTCCTCAAGTGCCTATGCATATCCCAATGTTGGGAGAGTTACCACTTAAAAAAATAATGTTATTACATTTACATAAAAATATGTGCAAAAATATGGAAGTAAAATACAAATGGAGGCTAAAGAAGACTGTCTGAAAGCCACGCCTCCTGAAAACAAACAGATGACCCAAACCTAACCATTAGTTAGGTTTTTATTCACTTTATGCTGGGTTGACCAGTGGTGTCCTTTTTTATGTAATGCATAGGTTATTTTCAGGAGATGTGGCCTATTTGAGGCGTGGTTTTCAAATAGTTATTTTTGGCCATTTTAAGAAGTTTATACCCTGCAACTGAAAGTTTTCCATCAATATTTCTGCATGTTATACATTTTAATATATGTTTTGGAATATTATTTTTTATCAAATTTTATTGGTCACACACACACACGTGGTTAGCAGATGTTAATGCAAGTGTAGTGAAGTGCTTGTGCTTCTAGTTCCGACAGTGCAGTAATATCTAACAAGTAATCTTAACAATTTCCCAACAACTACCTAATACACACAAATCTAAGGGGGTGAATGAGAATATGTACATATAAGTATATGGATGAGCAATGGCCGAGCGGCATAGGCAAGGTGCAATAAATTGTGTAAAATACAGTATATACATGTGATATGAATGTATATAACTGGAGTACTTCTCCTGTCCTATCCGGTGTCCTGTATGAATTTAAGTATGCTCTCTCTAATTCTCTCTTTCTTTCTCTCTCTCGGAGGACCTGAGCCCTAGGACCTTGCCTCAGGACTACCTGGCATGTTGACTCCTTGCTGTCCCCAGTCCACCTGGCCGTGCTGCTGCTCCAGTTTCAACTGTTCTGCCTGTTATTATTATTTGACCATGCTGGTCATTTATGAACATCTTGGCCATGTTCTGTTACAAACGACACCCGGCACAGCCAGAAGAGGACTGGCCACCCCACATAGCCTGGTTCCTCTCTAGGTTTCTTCCTAGGTTTTGGCCTTTCTAGAGAGTTTTTCCTAGCCACCGTGCTGTTTGGGGTTTTAGGCTGGGTTTCTGTACAGCACTTTGAGATATCAGCTGATGTACGAAGGGCTATATAAATACATTTGGTTTGATATGAGTAATGTAAGATATGTAAACATTATTAAAGTGGCATTATTTAAAGTGGCATTGTTTAAAGTGACTAGTGATCCATTTATTAAAGTGGCCAGTGATTGGGTCTCAATGTAGGCAGCAGCCTCTCTGAGTTGGTGATTGCTGTTTAGCAGTCTGATGGCCTTGAGATAGAAGCTGTTTTTCAGTCTATCGGTCCCAGCTTTGTTGCACCTATACTGACCTCGCCTTCTGGATCGTGTGAACAGGCAGTGGCTCGGGTGGTTGTTTTCCTTGATGATCCTTTTGGTCTTCCTGTGACATCGGGTGCTGTAGGTGTCATGGAGGGCAGGTAGTTTACCCCCGGTGATGCGTTGTGCAGACCGCAAATATTCTAACAAAGTGGTAACAATCCCAATGTTGGGATAAGCACTTGAGGAACAAAACAGATGAACCAGAATGACCCTTACCCTCATTGATGGTCAAAAATAACTTTCTGAAAGCCATGCCCCTAGTAAGCCACATCTTCAGTCTTCAAAAAAAAAAACGAATCTATGTGACTCATCTGGCTGGCTCAAAATAACCCAACATGTGTTCTGTCCACTATTTACCCAGCATTGGTTTGTTTTTAACCCAGCATTTTTTAGAGTGCAGGGGCCTTTCTCGCTGTGAAGAATAGCTCTATTTACTATCAGCCTTCTATCTCACTCACTAACACACACACACACACGCCTCAGGACAGGCCACGTGCTTTGCAGGAATTTAAAATGGTAGAATGGAATCGAAGAATGATGCCAAAGTTCTGTGGCTGGAGCTGTGGCTGAACAATTTGTTAGGGTAAGGGTTAGTGGATAGTTAGTTTGAACATCTATAAACCATCCGTAGGGGATCCTCCAGATAAAGTGTTACCCTGCATGGTGTTAGTGTCAGACGTAGAGGACAGACTAGACCGTCTGTTACTCTGTCTAAGTCTTTTAATAAGGGAGTCTGACATCGCTGCAGATTGCTCCTCCAGGATCCCTCCTCCTTCAACACACACCCACACACACACAAGCAGAGTGTTTAGTCATTTATATCTGCGCGATTAAGTCCCTCCGAGGAAGAGCCTCAGTGGCAGACAGATTCATTTCACCAAATGAGCCCATATTGTCAGGCATAAGCGACCGCTTAGGGCCCTCGACCTTATTGTTCTGGGCCATCCTGTCGCAGAGCTCTGTGTGTTTATACATGTGTGCAACAAGATCTCATGTTCTCCTTGGTGAAAAATATACATTGATTTATTCAGGCCGCATCACATCCGGCCGTGATTGGGACTCCCATAGGGTGGCGCACAATTGGCCCAGCGTCATCCGGGTTTGGCCGGGGTAGACCGTCATTGTAAATAAGAATTTATTCTTAACTGACTTGCCTAGTAAAATAAAGGATAATTAAATACAATAAAAAATGTCATTGTATAACCCACCAGGGGCAGATCTGGTGTTTTTAGATCAAATTCAAGCTATATTAGATCAAATCCAGACAGGAACTATTATTTTATTTAGCAGGTGAGCTAAATCATACATTAGATAAGGTTGACAGACATAGCAATAAAACATCTTCTGAACCCAAAATGTAAAAAATAAAACCTTTAACCTTCCAAATGTGTCATGCCCTGACCATAGAGAGCTTTTTATTCTCTATGTTGGTTAGGTCGGGGTGTAACTAGGATGGGTCATCTAGGTAATTATATGTCTATGTTGGCCTGGTATGGTTCCCAATCAGAGGCAGCTGTTTATCGTTCTCTCTGATTGGGGATCATATTTAGGCAGCCATTTACCCTTTGTGTTTTGTGGGATCTTGACTATGTATAGTTGCCTGTGAGCACTGTAGCAGCTTCACGTTTCGGTTTGCATTTTTGGTTTTCTTTGAGTTTCACATCACAGGATGGAACCATATTACGCTGCATCTTGGTCCACTCATTATAACGATCGTGATAAAATGTAGACATAGAGGATAGAGAAAATCCAACCCACGATATAAGGCATACATTAGGGGAATGATAATCTCATAATCAACAAAAGCTAAATATAATTTCAAAATTAAAATTAAATAAAACATAATGTAAACTGCTATGTTAGAAAAAGCCCATGAAAAAATATTTACAAGGAAAAGAAGAAAATACACATTTCTGAACTTAAACAGGAATATGATATTTTACTTTTGAAGACAGGTTGAACTAAATAAAGCATACCTCTTAATGGCAAATAAACCTGGTAAATATCTCACAGCTCACACAAAACAAATACACACTAAACCAGTTCTAAATTTAAAAGATAAAGGTACAAATGAGGTCATTGGAAAAAACAACGTGATTAATGACCATTTTAAAAGTGTCTATGAAAATCTGAATTTATTTTACCTTTATTTAACCAGGCAAGTCAGTTAAGAACAAATTCTTATTTTCAATGACGGCCTAGGAACAGTGGGTTAACTGCCTGTTCAGGGGCAGAACGACAGATTTGCAAAATCCTTCCGGTTACTAGTCCAATGCTCTAACCACTAGGCTACCCTGCCGCCCCAATTAAACATCAGTTGGACGGATCATATAGCTTTCTTAGATTCAACAACCCTGAAGCAATTCAATATGTACCCATTGTTCAGCAGAAACCAGAGATCACCCAAAAATAAATATTAAATACTGTTAAATTTATTTATTATTGGAATGGATGGCTTTCCCATAGAACGTATTCAACGTTTTGGGACAAAGTAGCACCCCTACAAATGACAACACACACTCAATTTAGTACTTCCTAGTTCCATGTATCAAACGGCTATTTCAGTTAGAATAAAACCAGGAAAATCTACATAGTCCCCTACAGATTATAGACCCATAAATTTAACAAAGTCTGACAATATAATAATAACAAAGCTTTTATGCAATAGAATGGTAAAAGACTTACCAGATGTGATACATATCAATCAAACAGTGTTTATTAAAATTAGACCGTTACAAACAAATACAAGATCATGTGTCATTTTAACACAATACGCAAAAAAACAAGATCTAGATTTGTCAACAACTGCTGTTGATGCTGAAAAGGCTTTTGACCAGCTTGAATGGCCTTTTCTATTCAAAACTTTGGAAGCTTTCAACTTTCTAGCTGAAATAATAAATACAAAATATTATGTAAATGTCCTAAAGCAAAAATATACACAAATAATACATTACTTGATGAAACTGCTTTAGAAATTTAGATTTATTTAGATTATTTAGAAATAATTAGACAATACCCAAACGTAACAGTATTGGTAAACATGAATATAAATTAAACTTATTTGCAGATGATATCCTGATATACCTGACCAATATTTAAAACTCAATTCCCCCTTTGCTAAAAATATTTTCAGAATACTCTAAAATCTCAGGATATAAAATGTATGTGGGGGAAAAAATGATGGAAAATAATAACTCTACAGCAATCCATTAAGTGGACCACAAAAAATATAAAACACTTAGGATGCACAATAAATGACAACAAACAACAAATGTATAAAGATATCTGTATTTCATAACTTAACTACAGTATATGAATGCAGAAGTAATTAAATGGAACAATCTTCACATAAATCTTACAGGAAGAATAAACCTCTTTAGAAAGGCATGTTATTTATTTTCGGTAATACCAAAGACATTCTTCAATTACAGACTTTATATGGGCAAATAAAATTCACAGAATATAAAGGAAAGTGTGATTTTAACCTTCTAGACTTGGAATTGTATCAACTTGCTAACCAAGGCTTTGTCCTAAAGAGGAACAATGGGTACATATTGAAGATGTGCCTAATCATCCCCAGAAAAACTTTACATGTCTATTTTCAAAGGATAAAGATAAATACATTAACAACTTCAACATTAACAACTTTGGGATTCATGTCAGACCTCGACGGTTGAAAGGTCCCAAACAGTCATTCGGATTCCCATGTAAAATAGCCTTTTGAGCGACTAAAAGGTGACTAAAAGGTTGATGTGACTAAAAGGTTAATGAAATCCGAGCAAGGGTAGCATTCCAGAGAGACATCGAAGATTGTAACGTTCTTTGCTTCACGGAAACATGACTCACTCGAGACACGCATATATTCCCCCCCAAGCAGACACATCGATGGCCCTGAACAAACTTTATTTGACTCTATGTAAACTGGAAACCACATATCCTGAGGCTGCATTCATTGTAGCTGGGGATTTTAACAAGGCTAGTCTGAAAACAAGACTCCCTAAATTCTATTGGCATATCGATTGTGCTACCAGGGCTGGTAAAACCCTGGATCATTGTTATTCTAACTACCGCGACACATATAAGGCCGTCCCCCACCCTCCTTTCGGAAAAGCTGACCACGACTCCATTTTGTTGCTCCCTGCCTATAGACAGAGACTAAAACAGGAAGCTCCCGTGCTCAGGTCTGTTCAACGCTGATCCGACCAATCTGATTCCACACTTCAAGACTGCTTCAATCACGTGGATTGGGATATGTTCTGCATTGCGTCCAACACCCACAACAACTATTAAAACATTCCCAAACCAGAAACCATGGATTGATGGCAGGATTCGCGTGAAACTGAAAGCCGAACCACTGCTTTTAACCAGGGCAAGGTGACCGGAAACATGACCGAATACAAACAGTGTAGCTATTCCCTCCGCAAGGCAATCAAACAAGCTAAGCGTCAGTACAGAGACAAAGTAAAGTTGCAATTCAACGGCTCAGACACAAGAGGTATGTGGCAGGGTCTACAGTCAATCACGGATTACAAAAAGTAAACCAGCCCCGTCGCGGACCAGGATGTCTTGCTCCCAGACAGACTAAATAACTTCTTTGCTCGCTTTGAGGACAATATAGTGCCACTGACACGGCCCGCTACCAAAACCTGCGGCCTCTCCGTCACTGCAGCCGATGTGAGTAAAATATTGAAATGTGTTAACCCTCGCAAGGCTGCAGGGCCAGACGGCATCCCCAGCCACGTCCTCAGAGCATGCGCAGACCAGCTGGCTGGTGTGTTTACGGACATATTCAATCAATCTTTATCCCAGTCTGCTGTCCCCACATGCTTCAAGAGGGCAAACAGTGTTCCTGTTCCCAAGAAAGCTAAGGTAACTGAGCTAAACGACTACCGCCCCGTATCACTCACTTCCGTCATCATGAAGTGCTTTGAGAGACTAGTCAAGGACCATATCACCTCCAGCCTACCTGATACCATAGACCCACTCCAGTTTGCTTACCGCCCCAATAGGTCCACAGACGATGCAATCGCAACCACCCTGCACACTGCCCTAACCCATCTGGACAAGAGGAATACCTATGTGAGAATGCTGTTCATCGACTACAGCTCAGCATTTAACACCATAGTACTGTCATTGCGTTGGCCTGGGGGATAGGTTTATGACAGTCATAAATACCTCTTCCTCCCTTTTTCCTCTCTCTACCCTACTGAGGTTACATTTGCAAAACCCTTGGTTAAAATAGAGATTCTGAGAACGTCAGAAGGTGGGGGGAAATTAACTATATTCTGGTAATCCGACCAATGGAACATATGCGGTGGTACTTAATGAATATGATGTCAGTTCGGTTATCATCAGAGACATTCTCATCAATGATAAGATGACATAAACTCTACAGTGGAAAGTCTACACATCAGAGTTATCGGATTCACATGGAATTGTTGTTCAATTTAAATGTTTGAATATTAAATTATTTGTGATGGGATGAAATGTGATTTTAGCTTCTAAAATGTGAGATTTGGGTTTTCATAAGACAAGTCTCTGCTCAATCAGTGGCCCGCCATTGTGAAGGGACATGAGCTATAAAACATTTCAAACACGCCCTCCTCTCCCTTACTATATAAGCCCTTGACGACAATATAACCTCCTGTTCTGAGGATGTAGGACGACGGTCCTATGTCAGAATGGTTCAGATAATAACTACAGAAAGAAGCCAACATCAGCGTGAGCTTTGGTTGCGAATGGTATGAACTTTGAACTCTTATTCACTACAGAAGTGATACATCATAGCCGTTGAGTTAGCAACAACAGATGCAACGAGCGTTAGGAAGGAACAGACAGTGTCCCGTCTATCACCCAACGACGTTACTACAACGTATTCAATTGACAAACAGAGACATTCTTCAAAGGACTTGGTTTGGCAACACGGCCTTCCATCTACCACCAACCTACCGAAGCACAGCTCAGAGTAAATATTTATTGCATTTTCCCTTTTCCAAATGGGCGGTAATTTAGAATGCATAAGATACTGTAATTACGATAGCACAGCTTCTCCCTGTGTCCCTCAGTCTTCCCGCTCCTTCACTCAAACCCAGACCCTTTTCTTTTGTGTAACAAGCTGTCATATCTGTTCCATCCGCAAGGGCCGTTTTCCTTTATGACGTAATGTGTAATCAAGTTATGATTTTATTGTGTGTATGTGTAATTCTGTGTGATTAGTTAGGTATTTAGTAAATCAATAATTAAACCCAATTTTGTATTGCTGACTCAAATTGTTAGCCAGGGTTCGTGCAGATAACCAAGAATTTACAACTTTCAGATGAGACTGAATTAAGGTGACGATTAATTTTGACTGCTATTGATGTAAAATATTACTAGGTCTTTAAGAGTTTATTCGGAAGATAACAGCTCTATAAATATTATTTTGTGGTGCCCGACTCTCTTGTTAATTAAATTTACAGGATTAGCTCAATCAGGTGATATTAATTACGGAGAAATTATTTTATAGAATAGCATGTCATATCACTTAATCCGGCATTGTCAAAGACACAACAGTTCCCTCCAAACTTGTCATCAAGCTCGAGACCCTGGGTCTCAGCCCTGCCCTGTGCAACTGGGTACAGGACTTCCTGACGGGCCTCCCCCAGGTAGTGAGGGTAGGTAACAACATCTCCACCCCGCTGATCCTCAACACTGGGGCCCCACAAGGGTGCTTTCTGAGCCCTCTCCTGTACACCCTGTTCACCCATGACTGCGTGGCCATGCACGCCTCCATCTCAATCAGCAAGTTTGCAGACCACACTAAAGTGCTAGGCTTGATTACCAACAACGACGAGACGGCCTACAGTGAGGAGGTGAGGGCCCTCAGAGTGTAGTGTCAGGGAAATAACCTCACACTCAACATCAACAAAGCAAAGGAGATGATCGTGGACTTCAGGAAACAGCAGAGGGAGCACCCCCCTATCCACATCGACGGGACAGTAGTGGAGAGGGTAGTAAGTTTTAAGTTCCTCATCATACACATCATGGACAAACTCAATTGGTCCACCCACACAGACAGCATGGTGAAGAAGGCGCAGCAGTGCCTCTTCAACCTCAGGAGGCTGAGGAAATTTGGCTTATCACCAAAAGCACTCACAAACTTTTACAGGTGCACAATCGAGAGTATCCTGTCGGGCTGTATCACTGCCTGTTACGGCAACTGCTCCGCCCACATCCGTAAGTCTCTCCAGAGGGTAGTGAGGTCTGCACAACGCATCACCGGAGGCAAACTACCTGCCCTCCAGGACACCTACACCACCCGATGTCACAGGAAGGCCATAAAGATAATCTTGTACAACAACCACCCGGGCCACTGCCTGTTCACCCCGCTATCATCCAGTAGGCGAGGTCAGTACAGGTGCATTATAGCAGGGACCGAGAGACTGAAAAACAGCTATCTCAAGGCCATCAGACTCTTAAACAGCCACCACTAACATTGAGTGGCTGCTGCCAACATATTGACTCAATATAATGTTTACATACCCTACATTACTCATCTCATATGTATATACTGTACTCGATACCATCTACTGCATCTTGCCTATGCCGTTCTGTACCATCACTCATTCATATATCTTTATGTACATATTCTTTATCCCTTTACACTTGTGTGTATAAGGTAGTTGTTGTGAAATTGTTAGGTTAGCTTTCGCGTTGGTTATTACTGCATTGTCAGAACTAGAAGCACAAGCATTTCGCTACACTCGCATTAACATCTGCTAACCATGTGTATGTGACAAATACAATTTGATTTGATTTAAAACAAAAATGACGTTTTCTCTCATGTCAAACTAACTGGAAGTCTGAAAAGACAGGCAGAGTTGGCGGGGATCTAGTTGGCTAAGGAGGGAGCTTACCTTGACTAGAGGTTCTTTGAAAACGCCTATGTCAAGCAACATGGACGCAGTGATTAGTGTTACAGTGAGATCATCTTTAAAAACCTCTTTAGCTGAGAGACGTTTTGCACTGTTTTGCTATGGCTTTATTCATCAATCTAGAAATAAGGCAATATTTTGAATAGTGTAGTAGTGTTTCACCCCTTCCCTCCTCAAAAAGCTATGGCCTTTGGCTTTCACCTGGAATTGTTTATTTTTGTCTGAGAGAGAAAAAATTCAACCTGTATCATCTAGTACATAATAAATGTATAATAATGAATTAATGACGTGAATGAACAAACCTTTTCATACTTTATAATATGTCTATATATAGTTAAATCAGTTTTAGGAACATCTACCCAAAATATTTCACCTTTATTAATTTACCCAAAATATCATTACATTTTTGAATGTCTAAATCAAACATTTTGGCCATTTAATCAGTGTTTCCCCCCTATTGATAAGTAAAACAAAATTGGACTTCCACACACAATTAGTTATTTACTTATTTTAGGTTTAAGGAAGTGTATAGGTCACATTCTTTATCGTACATCTATGAAAGTTATATACTCAGAGCAACTTGCTCGATAGGAATCATGCCTGAGTTACGAGCGAGCCGCACTAAAGAGATGCTTTTCTAAGGACCTGATGTGGCGAAGAGCTTACAAAATGGATTGTAATGATGCAGCTAACCTCTGGACAGAGCCAGTGACACGTTTATTCCACAGAGAAGCCTCCGAGTGTCCTAGAACTGTCTAGTTGTTTGTGTTCTGACTTACAAAACAGTGGGAAATGAATAAAATCAGCAATGTAAACATATTATCAGTAATTACGAGTAAATCTAGTGCCCCAAAACCAGGCACTGTGGTCTTTGAATCCAATTTGCTGATACAAAAAGCAACTCAAACAACACTTAAATTGCATGCAATATCCAATCCTGTTGTACATCACGGTTCCACAAATGATTTGTTTATCCTGTTTTGTTACTGTTACAGCAAAAATATAGACAAAATGTTGGCTATATAATTTAGTAGCGCAAATGGGATTGGCAGCACTGTTTCTCAAGCTAGCTAGCTGCCTAAAATATAGTTGTAGGTTTCCTCTTTCATCTGTGTCTGGTGTTAGCTAGTTACTGGCTAGCTAGGTCTTCAGCCAGCATGGAACAAAAGAGGGGGAAGGGTTGCCCAAACTCCGACACAGTTGTCATGTCATTAAAGACACATGCCAAACAGGAGATTGTAACAAACTTCTTGACAGTCATGATATATAAACATTGTCATACTGTTAATATATAAATATGTAATGTACTCTGCAAAGTTTCAACTAAAATTGTCTAAAATGTACTTGCTAGCTAGCTTGATAAACAGTGCTGACTATTCAATTTGGGCTAGCTAGCTGAATTATATAGCCAACTTTTCTCTATATTGATTCTGTTGCAATAACCAAACAGGATAAACAAATATTTATTACGAAGCCACTCCTTTGTTGCCCGGGCGATGTGTTTGGGAGCATTGTTATGCTGAAAGACCCAGCCATGTTTCATCTTCAATGCCCTTGCTGATGGAAGGAGGTTTTCATTTAAAATCTCACGATACATGGCCCCATTCATTCTTTCCTTTACACGGATCAGTCGTCCTGGTCCCTTTTCAGAAAAACAGCCCCAAAGCATGATGTTTCCACCCCCATGCTTCACAGTAGGTATGGTGTTCTTTGGATGCAACCAGCATTCTTTGTCCTCCAAACACAACGAGTTGAGTTTTTACCAAAAAGTTATATTTTGGTTTCATATGACCATATGACATTCTCCCAATCTTCTTCTGGATCCTCCAAATGCTCTCTAGCAAACTTCAGACGGGCCTGGACATGTACTGGCTTAAGCAGGGGGACACGTCTGGCACTGCAGGATTTGAGTCCTTGGCGGCGTAGTGTGTTACTGATGGTAGGCTTTGTTACTTTGGTCCCAGCTCTCTGCAGGTCATTCACTAGTGTGGTTCTGGGATTTTTGCTCACCGTTCTTGTGATCATTTTGACCCCACGGGGTGAGATCTTGCGTAGAGCCCCAGATGAAAGGAGATTATCAGTGGTCTTGTATGTCTTCCATTTCCTAATAATTGCTCCCACAGTTGATTTCTTCAAACCAAGCTGCTTACCTATTGCAGATTCAGTCTTCCCAGCCTGGTGCAGGTCTACAATTTTGTTTCTGGTGTCATTTGACAGCTCTTTGGTCTTGGCCATAGTGGAGTTTGGAGTGTGACTGTTTGAGGTTGTGGACAGGTGTCTTTTATACTGATAACAAGTTCAAACAGGTGCCATTAATACAGGTAACGAGTGGAGGACAGAGGAGCCTCTTAAAGAAAAAGTTACAGGTCTGTGAGAGCCAGAAATCTTGCTTGTTTGTAGGTGACCAAATACTTATTTTCCACCATAATTTGCAAATAAATTCATTAAAAATCCTACAATGTGATTTTCTGGATTTTTTTTCTAATTTTGTCTGTCATAGTTAAAGTGTACCTATGATGAAAATTACAGGCCTCTCTCATCTTTTTAAGTGGGAGAACTTGCACAATTGTTGGCTGACTAAATACTTTTTTGTCCCACTGTATGTTAGCTGACATGAGCTAATTGAGTGACTGACAGTGACTGACGCAAGTAAAACTGTAGAAAACAACTGATGCACAACCAAATTTTGAAATTGCACCTTGTCTATTCTACTTTTAAAAAAAACTCTCAACAGTAAGTTGACACCCCGAAAATGTACTAAAATATTTAGCTTATTGGTAGGGCCCTGAATGCATATAAAGAGAACAGAAGCTAACAGCTTTATCAATTTAATTAATTAATTAAATTGTTTATCTAATGTACTTTATTTATTGTAGCTGTCTCTCAGGCCACTCAAGTGACATCATTTAATGTTTTTTGTTTGCCATGGAGATGTGACAATCAGAGGGTACGTCCCAAATGGCAAATGGCAACCTAGTCAAAGTAGTGCACTACATAGGATATAGGGTGCCATTGGGGCATCTGGTTACCTGTACTGTACAACATGATTAATGAGGACATTAACAACATTAATTAGTAGCTTGATTAGAAAACAAGTCTGTTTCATTACTCCAAGTCTGTGTCCAAAATGTTTCCCTATTCTCTACATAGTGCACTAACAGGGTGTATGTGTGTGTGTATGTGTGGTGCTTAGCGTATTTATTTACTTAATTATTTAGTGTTAATTAAGTTGGAAACCTGAAGCATCTGCTGCAGAGGGAACGAGACTGCAGCGAGCAAGGAAAATGTCTGCCTTCCTACCTCTATACACATTCACACACAAATCAAATGACATTATATTCATCACATGCTTCGTAAACAACAGATGTGGACTAACAGTGAAATGCTTACTTACTGACCTTCCCAACAATGCAGAGATAATGAAAATTGAGAAATAATAGAATAGTAAAACACGTAATAATACAAATAACAATAGATACACAATGAGTAATGATAACTTGGCTATATTCAAGGGGTACCAGTACTGAGTCGATGTGCAGTGGTATGAGGTAATTGAGGAAGATATAACTAGGAATAAAGTGACAGATAATGAACAGTAGCAGCAGTGTATGTGAAGAGTCACAGTTAGTGCAAAAAGGGTCAATGCAGGGTAGCTATTTGGTTAATTATTTGACTAACTATTTATCAGTCTTATGGCTTGGGGGTAGAAGCTGTTCAGGGTCCTGTTGGTTCCAGACTTGGCGCATCGGTACCGCTTGCCTTGTAGTAGCAGAGAGAACAGTCTATGACTTGGGTGGCTGGAGTCTTTGACCATTTTTAGAGCCTTCCTCTGACACTGCCTGATGTAGAGTGTGTTTACGGACATATTCAATCAATCCCTATACCAGTCTGCTGTTCCCACATGCTTCAAGAGGGCCACCATTGTTCCTGTTCCCAAGAAAGCTAAGGTAACTGAGCTAAACGACTACCGCCCCGTAGCACTCACTTCCGTCATCATGAAGTGCTTTGAGAGACTAGTCAAGGACCATATCACCTCCACCCTACCTGACACCCTAGACCCACTCCAATTTGCTTACCGCCCAAATAGGTCCACAGACGATGCAATCTCAACCACACTGCACACTGCCCTAACCCATCTGGACAAGAGGAATACCTATGTGAGAATGCTGTTCATTGACTACAGCTCGGCATTCAACACCATAGTACCCTCCAAGCTCGTCATCAAGCTCGAGACCCTGGGTCTCGACCCCGCCCTGTGCAACTGGGTACTGGACTTCCTGACGGGCCGCCCCCAGGTGGTGAGGGTAGGCAACAACATCTCCTCCCCGCTGATCCTCAACACTGGGGCCCCACAAGGGTGCGTTCTGAGCCCTCTCCTGTACTCCCTGTTCACCCACGACTGCGTGGCCACGCACGCCTCCAACTCAATCATCAAGTTTGCGGACGACACAACAGTGGTAGGCTTGATTACCAACAACGACGAGACGGCCTACAGGGAGGAGGTGAGGGCCCTCGGAGTGTGGTGTCAGGAAAATAACCTCACACTCAACGTCAACAAAACTAAGGAGATGATTGTGGACTTCAGGAAACAGCAGAGGGAACACCCCCCTATCCACATCGATGGAACAGTAGTGGAGAGGGTAGCAAGTTTTAAGTTCCTCGGCATACACATCACAGACAAACTGAATTGGTCCACTCACACAGACAGCATTGTGAAGAAGGCGCAGCAGCGCCTCTTCAACCTCAGGAGGCTGAAGAAATTCGGCTTGTCACCAAAAGCACTCACAAACTTCTACAGATGCACAATCGAGAGCATCCTGGCGGGCTGTATCACCGCCTGGTACGGCAACTGCTCCGCCCTCAACCGTAAGGCTCTCCAGAGGGTAGTGAGGTCTGCACAACGCATCACCGGGGGCAAACTACCTGCCCTCCAGGACACCTACACCACCCGATGTCACAGGAAGGCCATAAAGATCATCAAGGACATCAACCACCCGAGCCACTGCCTGTTCACCCCGCTATCATCCAGAAGGCGAGGTCAGTACAGGTGCATCAAAGCTGGGACCGAGAGACTGAAAAACAGCTTCTATCTCAAGGCTATCAGACTGTTAAACAGCCACCACTAACATTGAGTGGCTGCTGCCAACACACTGACACTGACTCAACTCCAGCCACTTTAATAATGGGAATTGATGGGAAATGATGTAAATATATCACTAGCCACTTTAAACAATGCTACCTAATATAATGTTACTTACCCTACATTATTCATCTCATAGGCATACGTATATACTGTACTCTATATCATCGACTGTATCCTTATGTAATACATGTATCACTAGCCACTTTAACTATGCCACTTTGTTTACATACTCATCTCATATGTATATACTGTACTCGATACAATCTACTGTATCTGCCTATGCTGCTCTGTACCATCACTCATTCATATATCCTTATGTACATATTCTTTATCCCCTCACACTGTGTACAAGACAGTAGTTTTGGAATTGTTAGTTAGATTACTTGTTGGTTATTACTGCATTGTCGGAACTAGAAGCACAAGCATTTCGCTACACTCGCATTAACATCTGCTAACCATGTGTATGTGACAAATAAAATTTGATTTGATTTGATTTGATTTGATTTGATTTAGAGGTTGGCCCAAGTGATGTACTGGGCCCTACTCACTATTGTCTGTAGCGCCTTGCGATCGGATGCCAAGAAGTTGCCATACCAAGCGATGAAGCAGCCAGTCAAATTGCTGTCAATGGTGCAGCTGTAGATTTAAATGAGGATCTGAGGGCCCATTCTGCATATTTTCTGCTTCCATAGGGGGAAGAGGCGTTGTCGGGTCCTCTTCACGACTGTGTTTATGTGTTTGGACCATGATAGCTCCTTAGTGATGTGGACACCGAGGAACTTGATGCTCTCGACCCGCTCCACTACAGCCCCGTCAATGTGAATAGAGGCGTGCTCGGCCCTCCGCACACACATATATACACACACACACACACACACACACACACACACACACACACACACACACACACACACACACACACACACACACATATATATACACACACACACACACACATACAGTCCCTCCGCACTACACAGACAGGTGAGGTGGCATCCCGAACCAGTTGATTACAAAATAATACAACAGGAGCTGAAGACAGAATACTCCCTGATAAATATTTTAACGTCCCAATTAATGAAGTCTACAGGGGACTCAGGAGAGGAGAGAGCAAGCCCAAAGTGACGGTGGCATCTGGCCGTGGCGAGCATTAAAAGCCTATTCCGCTGTTTTAACACCCATAAAAGAGGCGTTAAAAATGGGAGGCCCTGCTTTACACCTCCCTGTTGTGTACTTCCTGTCCCCTCGATGAGAACGCGCACACCACACAAACACACACACCCAAATGTGGTGGATCATAAACGCTTTATGGCGCTAAGGCCACTGGAGAGAGTCCCCCCATCCTGCTCACAGCACACACATTCATACACACAAACACACAGACATATACACACCATTATACACACACATTCATACACACAAACACACATTATACACACAAACACATAGATACCATCTTTGTCTCCAAGCCCCATGCCACTAATCGGCCACAATTAAAGTGGAATCAGCCAAAAGTCTGTGTGTGTGTGTGTGCATCTGTGCGTCCGTGCGTGCGTGCGCCAAAATAAACCTCAGGGACCGTACCAACCTCATAAGCCTGTAGAATATTACAAATAGATAGACAGAGACTGACTGATCTCCTTCATTCTCTCTCAACATGTGATACCATTAAATAACGTGCAAACATTTGAGCACATGTGAAAGCCGAAATGTCAAGTTTCATTTAGAATACTTAACTTTACATTTACATTCATTCATTTTTTTTGTTTCCTGCAGGTTTGATCTAGTTTATGGTTTTATCCAGGGACAACCCAAGGACATTTTAAGGACTTTCTCAGAACATTGTGTCATGGTGCCCTGGAGTTTTTTGTCAAGTTATGGTGAAAATACAGTAACTCTACAACTAGTTACTGTAATTTCACAGCTAAATCAATGTGTTAACATTTATGGACAGTACGCTGATTACTTTTGGAAGAGTAACCTCTTAACAGTGCAGTTCGTAAGTTCTTACAAAGATTGCAGAAATGACAGTGTCAAAATAGGTTCTAAATCCATCAAGGTAGCAATAAAATCACTTAAACTGGTAAAACATTTCCACTGATGGGTGGCACAAATACATATTTTAGACCATGCCCCGAAATATGCTAATGAGTCCCCTACAAGCACATTGCCCCACCCACATTTCAAAGTGCAGTAATGATTGTACCTAATCAATCCTGGGTTAGTAACCAAGTGGGAAATAGAAATGTATCACATACGGTTGGGAAAAATCCACTAGAACAGCCCTCAAAAAGTAATTACTTGTGGGAAATGAGGCTATAATCCCTGAGCTCCGTCAGGCATTTATAACTTAAAAACGGATAAATTCCCACCGCCCACATAGTTACGAATGTAGCATTATATTGAATATATTGAGTAGAAAAATGTACCATTATACTAGATTGTCTGCACTGGTACCCTAAAAAGTTATTTGTTTCTGGCCATTTTGAGCCTGTATTCCAACCCACAAATGCTGATGCTCCAAATACTCAACTAGTCTAAAGAAGTTTTATTACTTCATTAATTAGCACAACAGCTGTGCTAACATAATTGAAAACGTGTTTTGTAATGATCAACTATCCATTTAAAATGTCACGTGTGCTCTCCGGCCTCTAGGTCACCAGGCTGCTCATTACGCCACCTGCACATCATCAGACTCACCTGGACTCCATCACTTCCCTGATTACCTTCCCGATATATGTTACTCCCTTTGGTTCTTTCCCCAGGTGTTATTGTTTATGGTTTGTGTGCTGTTAGTGTCTCATGTTTTGTATTATGTTTATTTTATTAAAACACTCACTCCCTGAACTTGCTTCCCGACTCTCAACGCACATCATTACATAAAATTATAAACTTGGATTAGCTAACACAACGTGCCATTGGAACACAGGATTGATGGTTGCTGATAATGGGCCTCTGACTATGTAGATATTCCATAACAAATCTGTCGTTTCCAGCTACAAAAGTCATTTGAAACATTAACAATGTCTACACTGTATATCTGATCAATTTGATGTTATTTTAATGTACAAAAAATTTGCTTTTCTTTCAAAAACAAGGACATTTCTAAGTGACCCCAAAATGTTGAACGGTAGTGTATATAGCAAAACACTATTACTGTAGAAATGTACTGTAAAATGACAAATATTTACCGCAAAATTAACAGCAATGGCCAACAGTGTAGTTTTATGTTATCACATGTTTAACCACATGATTTCACTTGAAAACATGTTTTTGGATGACTTCACATGACATTTGAAATGTGAAAATGTGTTCATGGAATACTTCATGTGTCATTTCAGGTGATAATTAACATGTGAAATCATGTGAAAACGTGTTTTTGGAACACGTGGCATTTCACACTTGAAAACATGTGTTTTTGGAACACTTCACGTGACATTTCACGCAAACACGTGTTTGTGGAACACTTCACTTAACATTTTCATGTGAAAACGTGTTTTTCAACCACCATACAGTGCATTCGGAAAGTATTCAGACCCCTTGACTTTTTCCACATGTTGTTACGTTACAGCCTCATACGAAAATGTATTAAATTCATGTTTTTCCTCATCAATCTACACACAATATCCCATAATGAAAAAGTGAAAACAGGTTTTTATACATTTTTGCAAATTTATAAGAAATAAAAAACAAATACCTTATTTACATAATTATTCAGACCCTTTGCTATGAGACTTGAAATTGAGCTCAGGTGCATCCTGTTTGCATTGATCATCTTTGAGATGTTTCTGCAACTTGATTGGATTCAATTGATGGGACATGATTAGGAAAGGCACACACCTGTCTATAGAAGGTCCCACAGTTGACAGTGCATGTCAGAGCAAAAACCAAGCTATGGGGTTGAAGGAATTGTTCGTAGAGCTCCGAGACAGGATTATGTTGAGGCACAGATCTGGGGAAGGGTACCAAAAAATGTCTTCAGCATTGAAGGTCCACAAGAACACAGTGGCCTCCATCATTCTTAAATGGAAGAACTTTGGAATGACAAAGAGTCTTCCTAGAGCTGGCCACCCAGCCAAACTGAGCAATCAGGAGAGAAGGGCCTTGGACAGGGAGGTGACCAAGAACCCGATGGTCACTCTGACAGAGCACCAGAGTTCCTCTGTGGAGATGGGAGAAGCTTCCAGATGGACAACCATCTCTGCAGCACCATAAAGGCACCAATCAGGCCTTTCTGGTTGAGACGGAAGCCACAATGTACATGACAGCCTGCTTGGTGTTTGCCAAAAGACACCTAAAGCACTTTCAGACCATGAGAAACAAGATTCTCTGGTCTGATGAAACCAAGATTGAACTCTTCGTCCTGAAGGCCAAGTGTCACGTCTGGAGGAAACCTGGCACCATCCCTACAGTGAAGCATGGTGGTGGAAGCATCATGCTGTGGGGATGTTTTTCAGTGGTCGGGATCGAGGGAAAGGTGAACGGAGCAAAGTGCAGGTTCACCTACCAACAGGACAACGACCCTAAGCAGTCTCTGAATTTCCTTGAGTGGCCCAGCCAGAACCCGGACTTGAACCCAATCGAACATCTCTGGAGAGACCTTGTACTGAGTAAAGGGTCTGAATACTTATGTAAATGTGATAGCCCTGTTTTTTATTTAATAAATTTTCAAACATTTCTAAAAAAACAATTTTTGCTTTGTCATTATGGGGTATTGTGTGTAGATTGATCAGGGGGAAAAAAACAATTTAATCAATTTTAGAATAAGGCTGTAACGTAACAAAATGTGGAAAAAGTCAAGGGGTCTGAATACCTTCCCGAATACACTGTAGGTGACATTTTACATATGAAAACGTGTTTTTGGAACACTTCACATGTGAACATGTTTTTGGAATACTTCACGTGACATTTCACATTTGAAAATATGTGTTTCTGGAAGACTTCATAGCTGACATTTCACTTTTGAAAATAAGTTTTTGTAACACTTCACATTTTACATGTGAACACGTGTTTTTGGAATGCTTCACGTGACATTTAACATGTGGAAATATGTGTTTTTGTAACACTTCACATGTGAAAAGTAGACCCAACCTGGGATTTGAAATCACAACCTTTTCAGTGATGGTACACTGACCTCTCAGCTGCACCGGAAAGTCTGTAGCATTACCATACAATTCATTACCTATACTCTTTTGCCCAGAGTGCCATCTGTACTGCAATCGGTTATTCTGACTATTCTCTCATCATTGATTTAATTGAATTATTTCAGCTATTTTAGGGTTCTGTATAGTTGTCTAATGTTGGTGGGCCATATTATTCTGTTTTAATGAGTGTATTTTTAACAAAGCTGAGATTTACTTTGAAGTCCAAAGTGTAGGAATACAGGTGAAATCAGTTATTGACACAGACATAGTGGCGTAGCAGGAAGATTGGAATGCAGTGAACTAAGAGGTTGTGAGTTCCAATCCTAGGTAAAGACATGTTGAATAATAATTACTGCATTATTAAACATACAATGAAGCCATGTGTGTTAAATATGTAAGTTGAAAACACTGTTTGTTAAAAGCACTGTGTGTATCATAAAGACTCATTGAGGGCATCATCACATGTGAGAATTTTCATCCACATGGTTATACGATCACATGTTAGGTGTTCCAAAAACACATGGTTTCACATGTAAATATCCACATAATCATGTTTTGCATTCCAAAAACACGTGCAAAACGTGTGGAAATGTCACGTGAAATCATGTCGTTTTTCCGTTAGTCTCTCTCTCTGTCTCTTTCCCCGCTATCTCTCTCCGGTTTAATATTTTTCTTGCATAACTGAAACTTTTAATCATTCAGGCATTTTTGTTCCTTGTTATTAATTTTTTTCTGAAAAAGGACAGAGAGAAAAGAAGGGATGTGTACCAGGCAGGAAGGCAGACAGCGAGAGAGAGAGAGAGAGAGAGAGAGGGAGGGAGGGAGAGAGAAACGAAGGGATGTGTACCAGGCAGGAAGGCAGGCAGCGAGAGAGAGAGAGAGAGAGAGAGGGAGGGAGAGAGAAACGAAGGGATGTGTACCAGGCAGGAAGGCAGGCAGTGAGAGAGAGAGAGAGAAGGAGGGAGAGAGAGAGAGAGAAAGAAGGCTTTTGTCTGGAAGCTCTGTGGATGGTAATTGACCAGTGCTGCTATCACCATCAGGGCCCGGAGACGCTGTGTCTTACATGGAATGGTGACATACTGAACAAAAGGGGTCAAAGGTGAACCCAGCCTCAGCCAATGGCTATAAAGCTTAAAATCACTGTTTCTGTAACTACATCGCTGTCAACTGGCACATAATCCTGAGGAATATTACAAAAAATTATGACTGATCACATTAAACCTCACCTCTCTCTCTCTCTCTCTCTCTCTCTGTCACAAACTCCCTGACTGATGTAGAGACATTAAAGAGAAAGGGAGTGGATCTTTTACCTGCGCTGATTGCTGTTGCATAATTAACAACAATGCTCACATCTGCAGACGAAGAGTGGAGAACAGCACTGCACTGCACTCTCTCCCTTTCTTTCTTTGTCAACATACCATTTCTACCCCTGATATAAATACACAGATGCACACAAACACTCACACACACGCTCACACACCTGACAAGCGGCATTGATGTCGTCTAGTGCACACAGGGTGCTTTCCGTGGAGCTGACACAGCTGCCGCTGTCCCTGTATCGATTGACCAGAGAGAGAGATAGGGAGAGAGAAATAGGGAGAGAGAGAGAGATTGGGACTGAAGGAATAGCCTGGTTGGTGTGCGCTGTATTGATTCTGCATTAATATGACTTAAATAGTCACTGTCCCCAGGATTTAAATGGGAGAAATGCGGTGACCAACCAGACCCGCTGGAGCAGAGAGTGTCTCTCCAGTAAAGAGTGGTCTTGTCCGGCGAATTGACGTCTCATCCCCATGTGAATCATAGGCGAGCAGGAGTTCAATCTTTAATATAACATAAACCATAATGAAAAATAAACCCACAAGAATATATGTTTAAAAATGCAGGGATACATTGAGGTAGAGCCTACTTCTCACATAAAATATTAATGTTGCGCTGCCTGCCTTGGGAGGTAGATTATTTATTAGGCTATGTCGGCATATGCTAATACATATACTGCGATGTGTGGGTATTCAAAGTGAACTCTGAATTAAAAATGTATATTGCTTGTGGCCCTCATATATATACTCCTTCGTATCCAGCGCCTTGATAGCCCCCCGTACTTCACCATCGAACAGAACCCCCCCTGGGGACCTGTTGTTATGTTCCCCGGTGTGAACGTCACAGCCGTTTTGATCATAGGTGTGCGTGATATATTTTAACTGCCTGGTTGAGTTGCGCACTAGTAACTAGTAACTATAGGCCTACAGAGGCTAGGGATGTGACAAATTGAAAAAAAGGTTTTCCATAAAAACAATAAGGACATTTTATAAAATTCCATGTCAAATCCTATTGCGTGGTACGACCGCTAGGGTGCAATTAAGTTTTACTGCAGTCATACAGTAGGCGGCATCTGGAATCTGCTCGGGTAGGTTACATTTTGTTCTGAACACAACAGTTAACACTTCTTAAGGTTCCTCCCCTTTTTTTCAAATTTTTGCCTAAAATGACATACCCAAATTTAATTGCATGTATCTCAGGACCTGAAGCAAGGATATGCATATTATTGATAACATTTGAAAGGAAAAACATTGAAGTTTGTGGAAATGTGAAATTAATATTGGAGAATATAACACATTAGATCTGGTAAAAGATAATACAAAGAAAAAAACGTGTTTTTTTTTGTACCTTCATCTTTGAAATGCAAGAGAAAGGCCATAATGTATTATTCCAGCCCACGCACAATTTAGATTTGGTCCACTAGATGGCAGCAGTGTATGTGCAAAGTTTTAGACTGATCCAATGAATCATTGCATTTATGTTCAAAATGTTGTATCAAGACTGCCCAAATGTGCCTCATTGGGTTATTAATAACTTTTCAAGTTCATAACTGTGCACTCTCCTCAAATAGCATGATATTATTTTACTGTAACAGCTACTGTAAATTGGACAGTGCAGTTTTATTAACAAGAATTTAAGCTTTCTGCCAATATCAGATATGTCTATGTCCTGGGAAATGTTTTTGTTACTTAAACCGTCATGCTAATCAGATTAGCGCACATTAGCTCAACCGTCCCGAGGGTGGGACACCGATCTGTAGAGATCCTTAAGAGGTTTTAATTAATGTGATTACCATCTTGTGGGTTGACAGAAATACTAAGTGTTAACTGAGAAGTAGGCTTACAGTTGAAGTCGGAAATGTACATACACTTCAGTTGGAGTCATTAAAACTTGTTTTTCAACCACTCCACAAATGTACTGTTAACAAACTATAGTTTTGGCAAGTCAGTTAGGACATCTACTTTGTGCATGACACAAGTAATTTTTCCAACAATTGTTTACAGACAGATTATTTCACTTATAATTCACTGTATCCCAATTCCAGTGTGTCAGAAGTTCACATAAACTAAGTTGACTGTGCCTTTAAACAGCTTGGAAAATTCCAGAAAACGATGTCATGGCTTTAGAAGCTTCTGATAGGCTAATTGACATCATTTGAGTCAATTGGAGGTGTGCCTGTGGATGTATTTCAAGGCCTACCTTCAAACTCAGTGTCTCTTTGCTTGACATCATGGGACAATCAGCCAAGACCTCAGAAAAAAAATTGTAGCCCTTCACAAGTCTGGTTCATCCTTGGGAGCAACTTCCAAACGCCTGAAGGTACCACGTTCATCTGTAACAACAATAGTACGCAAGTGTAAACACCATGGGAACACGCAGCTGTCATACCGCTCAGGAAGGAGACACATTCTGTCTCCTAAAGATGAGCTTACTTTGATGCGAAAAGTGCAAATCAATCCCATAACAACAACACAGGACCTTGTGAAGCTGTTGGAGGAAACCGGTACAAAAGTATCTATATCCACAGTAAAACAAGTCCTATTTCGACATAACCTGAAAGGCCGCTGAACAAGGTAGAAGCCACTGCTCCAAAACTGCCATAAAAAAGCCAGACTTCGGTTTGCAACTGCACATGGGGACAAAGATTGTACTTTTTGTAGAAATGTCTGATGAAACCAAAATAGAACTGTTTGGCCATAATGATCATTGTTATGTTTGGAAGAAAAAAGGGGAGGCTTGCAAGCCAAAGAACACCATCCTAACCGTGAAGCAAGGCAGCATCATGTTGTGGGGGTGCTTTGCTGCAGGAGGGACTGGTGCACTTCACAAAATGGATGGCATCTTGAGGAAGAAAAATTATGTGGATATATTGACGCAACATCTCAAGACATCAGTCCGGAAGTTAAAGCTTGGTCGCAAATGGGTCTTCCAAATGGACAATGACTCCAAGCATACTTCCAAAGTTGTGGCAAAATGGCTTAAGGACAACAAAGTCAAGGTATTGGAGTGGCCATCACAAAGCCCTGACCCTGTAGAAGATTTGTGGGCAGAACTGAAAAAGTGTATGTGTGCAAGGAGGCCTACAAACCTGACTCAGTTACACCAGCTCTGTCAGGAGGAATGGGCCAAAAATCACCCAACTTATTGTGAGAAGCTTGTGGAAGGCTACCCAAAACGTTTGACCCAAGTTAAACAATTTAAAGGCAATGCTACCAAATACTAATTGAGAGTATGTAAACTTCTGACCCACTGGGAATGTGAAGAAAGAAATAAAAGCTGAAATAATTCTCTCTACTATTATTATTATTTCACATTCTTAAAATAAAGTGGTGATCCTAACTGACCTAAGACAGCGAATTATTACTAGGATTAAATGTCAGGACTTGTGAAAAACGAAAAGGTGTATGTAAACTTTCAACTTCAACTGTACCTGGCAGTACAGTATATCATGAGTAAGTATTTCATTTGTACCTACATTGAACAAAAATATAAATTCCCCATGTAAAGTGTTGGTCCCGTGTTTCCTGAGCCCAAATAAAAGATCACAGAAATGTTCCATATGTACAAAAAGCGTATTTCTCTCAAATGTTGAGCTTTTCTTTTTTTGCCAAGATAATCCATCCACCTGACAGTTGTGGCATATCAAGAAGCTAATTAAATAGCATGGTCATTACAAAGGTGCACCTTGTGCTGGCAACAATAAAAGGTCACTCTAAAATGTGCAATTTTGTCACACAACACAATGCCACAGATGTCTCAAGTTTTGAGTGAGTGTGCAATTGGCAAGCTGCCTCCAAAGTTGTTTTAGAGAATTGTGTATTGCGTCGTGTGGGCAAGCTGTTTGCTGATGTCAACGTTGTGAACAGAGTGTCCCATGGTGGCGGTGGGGTTATGGTATGGGCAGGCATAAGCTACGGACAACAAACACAATTGCATTTTATCGAGAGCAATTTTAATGCACAGAGATACCGTGACAAGATACTGAGGCCCATTGTTGTTCCATTCATCTGCAGCGATCACCTCATGTACAAGGACCTGTACACAATTCCTGGAAGCAGAACATTTCCCAGTTCTTCCATGGCCTGCATTCTCAGACATGTCACCCATTGAGCATGTTTGGAAAGCTCTGGATCAACGTGCATGACAGCGTGTTCCAGTTCCCGCCAATATCCAGCAAGTCTATGCTAAGGAGATGTGTTGTACTGCATGAGCAAGTAGTGGTCACACCAGATACTGACTGGCTTTCTGATCCATGCCCCTTCTTTTTTTGAATGAATCTGTGACCAACAGATAAATGTATCTGTATTCCCAGTCATGTGAAATCCATAGATTAGGGCCTAATGAAGTTATACATTGTTAAAACAAAAATGTTATTTTTGGTCTGAATGGAAAGCTAAGGTGAGCAGTGAGGTAAAGGTTAGGGTTAGAATCACATCTCAAGAAAAGGAATTGTAGAAATAGACGGGGTTTATGACTTTGTGACTGAGGTAACTAGTGACGACTAGGCACAACTCCAATATAAAATGTTTTTTCTCCAAGTTGCCAGTATGTCACGGGTCCTACTTATATCAGAACACTTGTAACAGCCTAATCATTACGAAACTTCTATTCGATCAAATAAGCTACACTTAGGAAATAAGCCAATTGACTCTCTCATTGACCTCCCAGTTACAATATCCCTCTTGCTTTGCCTTTTCCTTTCTGGATCAACGATAATGGGTCATACGAAAGTGACTCACCTTTAGACAGGCATATTTCTATGGCAACGAATCCTTCAGAACTACCCTGTTCCAGGGCAGGCTAACTCACAGCTACCTCCACTTACCCTGCATGAAATCACTGAGCCGTGATTTAAGGAACGTGAAGCTGGTTAGAAAACCCTGAATAGATCTAGCTTGTTTCGTAGAATACTCCTCGGCACTGGTACCAGGCTGTATCAACTAGCTACGTTTGCTCTAAGTACATTTAGCTAGCTAGCCAGCTGGCTAGCTATCAAGCTAACTATAGATTAACATTAGTGGTTACCACAATTTATTTTAGCTACAACTTGCTAAGAAAATCCAAACTAGCTAGGTGTTTGCAGACAGTAAGATACAGAAATGAATTGTGTAATTATAGAATGCTCATGGATATATATATTAATAAGCAAAGTGGAAAGCAGCATTGTTGTCACCAACATATTGTTGCATCTGCGGCATTGACCATGCAGACTATCACTGCAAGTGGTTGTGACCGGTTGAGTGAAAGGGGGCGGGGCTCGGTGTGTGTGGAAGGAGATAGGAGAGAGATGACTCAAGTAGCAAACAAATCAAATATAAAAACAGACATTACACACGGCAGAGTAGCGTAACACGTTTAACAAATCAAACTTTGACACACACTTATACAAGGTGGAGTAAAAACCCAAACTGGTCCGTGCATCAATACCGGTATATAGTAAAATACGGTATACCACCTGAAGTGAGAGTGTGGTTATGATTATTTAAAAGTCATGGATTTCTCTATATGATAGCTTGAGAGGAGAGGATTACCATAAGGGTTGAGGGTCAGGGTTGAACTGGGAGGTGGACATGACGCTAGTGTTGAGGCTTGGGTTTTGGTTGAACACTAAACCTAGCATTTGAAGCTCATTACAACACCCAACACTGCCACTCAGAGGGAAAAACGTTTCTTATACTCTTCACTCTGCATTGTCAGAGAATCTTCCAACCACAACTTCAGCATTTCACCTGTAAGTAAATACAGGACCATTTTACTCCAATAGAAAAAGATTAGAGTAAATTCAGAGAGTTAAAGCTAACAGCTCTACTGGTTGGTAGTACAAAACGTAGACCCCATTGCTAACCACCCCGTACAGACAGTGATATCTCCCTGTGTGACTGATGTGGTCAGCTAAAATGGTGTCAGCCATTTTAGCTGCCATCTTTCTCTATGCATTTATGCTGTGCTTGGGAGATTCCCTGGCTCCGGCATCTGCTGATTACCCCTACACACTAATCTATTCTCATAGCTTATTTATACTCGGTTCACTCTACCCCCACGGGTAAAAGCTTTTTAAATCACTTATCTTCATCAAGGGAAGAGAGAAGGAGAGAGTGAGACAAGGAGGAGGGGAGCAAAAAAAGACTACTGGTGTTTCCTTTTCTTCCAGTTTTTTGATGCTTGTATTTTGCAGCTCATTCTTGCTAGTGGCTAAATGGCTGGAGGCCAGAGATACTGAGGCGAGGGTGTACGGGGTGTGTGTGTATGGGGGGTGGGGGGGTAGTGTAGTGCTGACAGTGTGTTTGTGAAGTGTGTGTGTGTTGAACAGGAGGAGTGCTGGGATTGAGCCAAGACAGGCCAGGATAGGACAGGGAATTGGTCAGGATCAAACACAGAGCTGCTTTACCAATCCAAGCCACAAGAGGGCAGATGAAGACCTCAGCAAAACCAGGAGCCTATAGAAATGATTCAATGGTTTTACTGTCGCAAAACAGTTATGACATTTCAGAATTGCTCTTATTTCTGTGTGTGTGTGTGTGTGTGTGTGTGTGCATGACTACTGCATGCATATGTGCCTATGTGGGCATAGAGAATGAGAGAGAGGGACAGAGAGAGGGACAGAGAGAGGAAGTAGTAACTAAGAAAGACAGAGACATAATATTTGCTGTCTACAGGTTGGGTCTGGGTTTGGGTTGGTGTGCTTTGTTCTCCCAAGCACATTCCTCTGTGTCCACCGAGAAAGTTTGGCAGGTACACACCATCAAATAGCCAGGAGAAATAGAGACACACCCTATATAATACAGGCACACACACACACACACAACTAAACAAGCATGCAAAACCACCATATATCTCATGCACCCTATCACTCAAACAACAGAACATTATTTATTTGTCTTTTTAATGAATATGGTCCATATACATACTCAACTTGATCGTATCAAAACTACTTTTAAACAATGCATAGTGGCTGAACAGCCTTAGTCAAACAGTCTACTATAGAAAACATGTATGTCTGCAGGCACTAAAACATTTTCTGGCAATTCTGGTCTCGGCTAAGTATTTCCTGGGATCTAATTCCAGACCAAATTCAATGTCTGGCCTTTCTCCCTAGATCATCTTTTCATGTGATGGTTTGGTTTGAAAAGAGGCCCTTCAGAACCATGAGGGACAGTCAACTAAGACCCATGGATCGTTGGTAGAGCATGAAAGCGTTGTGGGTTTGACTCCCACGGTGGACCAGTATGAAAATGCATGCACTCATTAAGTAGCTCTGGATAAGATCGTCTACTAAAATATAAATGTTAAAAATGTGTGAGGGTTTGGTTTGCACAAGGACCGAACTAGGACCCATTGATTGGGTATAAGGGTTTGGTTTGGAACGGGGCCCAACTAGGACATAGGTTGTGAGGGTTTGTTTTGGTTTGGAACAAGGACCATCTAGGACACAGGGATAGGGTGTGGGGGTTTGGTTTTGAACAGGGCCCAACTAAGACGCAGTGATAGGGTGTGGAGGTTTGGTTTGGAATGGGGCCTTGGCAGTTAACAGTGAGCTCTAGGGACGTCAACTCGTATAAAAATATAATATTTCTGAAATCACCCTGGACATTTTCAATGACTCAAGGTTTCATGGAAAGTGAATACTGGCTTGTGGAAAAATATTTTGTTTAAGATATTCATATTTTGGTAGATATTTTCTACACCACTGAGGTCTAACACGTTTTTATTGACAATAGTAGTATATATCAAATACTTTGCACAACTCAATAATATACATATTGATTGTTGCTCAAATCTAAACAGCACCATTGAACAGTTAAAGCACCATGTAGTATTATTATTGAATATGTAACTGATTTAGCCCTATGCGATTATCATTTCCATTTTTGCTAAACCGATATTGTATCTTCAGTAAATCTGAGTCTATTGTTGTATTATGGAGACTGGGTTACATCCACACTGGACCAATGTTGTCAATATTGGCGCTGGGTTTTTTATTCAAATAATCAAAGGGCAACCCCACCCTAGTACAATAACTCCACAGACAGGGCTGACTACAGTCTACAAATGTCAGACAGACAACACTGCAGAAATGGAGTGACCTTTTCTATCTGAATGGAGAGGTTTGCTTCCAGGTTTTGAATGTCCACAGTCACTGAACAACCAGAATGCAGCTATGTGAATGAATGTACAGCTATGCCATGCTTTGTCTCATTCACTTCTAGCACCTGTTGCTTTATCTAGTCCAGGTTGTATGAAATGTTTTATGATATATGAAGTATACCTGTGTAGTTCATCCAGTCAGTGAATAAAGCCTGAATAACAAGATATAAAGTGCTCCATCTCCTGTTCACTGTGAATTGGTCCTTTATGGAAGTTTTTCCTGGGTAAGCCCTATCAATACTTGTTTTAGGATATGTTTACAGTGTAATTTAATAGCAATCTTGGTGTAACTCAAAAATATGATTTATCGCTACATCTGCATTTGAAAGCTATGAGGGGTGCTCTTAACCTAACATATGGTTTATCTGAGTGCAAACTTGGTAAGAATTATAATACTTTCCATCACACAAAATACATAATTCATAAAATGGTCTTCATCCCAAATGGCACCCTATTCCCTATTTAGTGCACTAATTTTCATCAGGCTCCATAGGGTTCTGGTCAAAGGTAGTGCAAAATATAGGGAATAGGGTGCCATTTGGGATGTACACTTAGTGCTGCCAGGGGACATGGAGTACTTTTTAAGGTTTACTGGCCAAAGGGACATCCGTACAGCTATGTGATGGCTGCAGATGTAGGACACTTCTTCACACCCTCAAGGCACTTTAAACTCAACAACACAACAGTGAGAATCTTGAATTCTTTTTGTTTGGTTCCTGACAAAACATCCAAAAGATCCTCAATCTTTATTGGACTGTGTGTGCAACATGTTTTTGCTAGATTAAGACTTGGCTTGGTTTACTTCTCAAAATATATATTTTGCCATCTGGATTATGTTATATAAAATACATTTATTAAAAGACACAATAAGAAAATTAAGGAGATATTCTACTATGAACTGTGAACCAATCACTCTTCTGATTGTGTCTCCATCTCGTTTCACACATGTCCATAATATCGCACAAGCCCACAACCCTGTCTGCATCTCAAATAGCACCCTATTCTCCCCTATATAGTACACTACTTTTGACCAGGGCCCATATGGCTCTGCTCAAAAGTAGTGCACTATATAGGGAAAAGGGTGCCACCTGGGACATAGACGCAACCATCCCCCTCCTCCTACCCCTCACTCTTTGGCTTGATGAGGTGTCCATTGAAAGTGACGTAGGTATCAAAGTCATCGCTGAAGATGGCGTTCTCTCTCTCCCCTTTGAACAGCCTGACCCACACCTGGTCCTCTCTCTCCAGCTCTAGCATCAGGCTCTGGCTCTGCATGATACTCCGGTCACTGGGCTGAGCGTACAGGATCACCACCTCCCTCTCGTTATGCATCACGTGCACATACGTCTCCTTCTGGTTCCACGTGTGCACGTTCAGGCTGAAGTAGTAGATCCCTGGCACGTAGCAGTAGAACTTGCCGGTGAACATGTTGAAGTGGCCGTAGAGGTTGACGAGCTCGGTGTCGAACACTAAGGTCTGGTAGTAGTCGTTGGAGTGGATGGCCTTCTTGCGGCCCACGGAGAAAGCAGCGTACTGCGCCTTGCAGGGTTCACCCGGGGTCCCTATGCTCCCTTTGGTTCCCCTGATGCCATTGGGCCCTCGGGGACCGGACTGGCCAGACTTACCGGATTTACCGTACGGTCCTCGCTGGCCGCTGTCCCCCTTCTCACCTGGAGGAGGAAGAAGTAGAAATGTTAGTAAAACTTCAGTACATGCAACTTTTCAAGGCAATAAGAAGAGGTTACCTCAGGTCAGTGAATGCAGTCAAAGGTCGTGGTTTAAGGTAAGACTACAGATAAATTATTGTGTTTGTGTCTGACACAGATTTGCCCACTGCTTTGCATAGCTAGTGGTCATTCACCATAACAGTTACAGTACCACATCTGTTTTCACATTCTCAGCATCCAAGATGTACAACATGGCAGATACAAATACCCACAGCTGTTGTCCCCTCTCCTAACCCAGTGGTTCCCAAACATGTTTTCGCCCAAAGCCTTTAATCGCCTCATCCTTATCCCCCAAGACACAACTTGAGTCCCAAATTACACCTTATTCCTTATATAGTGCACTTATTTTGACCAGGGCCCATAGGCACTATGTATGCAATAGGGTGCCATTTGGAATGCAGACACAGTCCAGTTTCACAGCCCACCAGTGAGTCCTAACCCACTACTTTTCCTAACCCTGGGGAACAATTTACTTACCCACAAACCCAAAGCGTTTGTCCACTCTCATCTTTGTGGAGAGTCACCAAGCTCATCCTGCTTGCCAAAGACCCTGCATGCCTGTGTGGTTTAGCCTGACCCTGAACTGATCTTGGCAGAGACATTATTCTGGTTAGAAAGGTATGAGAGGCTCGCTGACTCTCGAAAGCCTTGTGTGTAGTTGCTAGTTGCGAGCTTCAGTTGCTAACTTTAGACCCATTTGCTATTCGGCCCTTTACCTTTAAGGCAAATTAACCAATCTGCTTTCTGCTACACTGGACCACTAATTTGATGTTCTTGCAACTCTTTAAATGGAAAGTGCTGTCCCCCAGTGATTCAGGTTCTCCAAACGGTTGAAGTTAAGTTCAAGTTAATTGCGTCCACCAACCATCTCTCCTCAGAAATTGAGCCTGGGAACAAGGTAAAGTTTAAGTACGTAAATTCACTTAACTTAATGTGGTTGTCAGTAGTAGTGCAGGTGACCAACCTACCTTTGAGGATGGTGATGTTGATCTGTGGCACCGCTTGGTACTGTGGGTACTGTTGTGGGTAGTGGGGGTTGGAATAATGAGGAGGGGGCTGCTCTCCAGGGTCACAACACCGCCGACAGTCTTTACCCCTCACTTCACTACCAGGGGCAATAGAAAACAACGTCAATGGATACATCCCAAATGGCAACCTATTCCCTATTTTGTGCAATACTTTTGGCCCATATAGGGACCCTGGTCAATAGTAGTGCACTATATAGAGAATGGGGTGCCACTCAGAGGGGTAGTATATAGGAGTAGTATGCAGTAGTACCTGACATCTCTGTGGTAGACCCTGGTGTTTGTCCTGGGGTCTGTCCTAGGGTCTGTCCTGAGGTCTGTTGTCTCACTGTCCCTGTCTCTGTTCTGGTCTTGTTCCTGGTCGTAGGGGGTCCGGTAGGGTTCACCTGAGACCACCAACAGGAGCAGTACCACCCACGCACACAGGGCAGAGGGCGTATGCCCACCCCGCACTGTCATCTTCGGGAAACAGGAAGTGACATCAGTCATAATCAGGAAGTGATTGAGCTCATATGGTAATTAACTCCATATCTTCTCCAATGTACTTTGAGAAGGAGATGAGGAGAGAGGACACAGGAAATCAAGGAGATACAATTGAGATTCATCCATAAAAAAAATGTATGGTTGTTCTGCACTTTAGTTTTGCCATGAATGGACCTCTTTCTTTCTTTCTTTAGGACAGTGATTACTACATAATCGGTGAAGTTGGGGACAGACCCAGTGTCTCTGGAGACAGAGTGGTTGGCCTGCTACATAATGTGTTTGTGGGATAAACCAAACTCATATATTCTCATCTGTTTTCACTTGGATGGCTATGACACCTCAATATGACAAACAACAACAGTGTGCGTCCCAAATGTCACTATATAGTGCATTACGTTTTACAAGGGCTCTGGTCAAAAGTGGTGCACTATATAGGGAATATGGTATCATTTGAGACGGAGACAGACTGTACTCTCAGAGGGTGAGCAAGCTCTGTACTGGTGGTGCCCCGATCCCGCAGCTGAATCAACTTTAGGAGACGCTCCTGGCACTTGCTGGACTTTCTTGGGCGCCCTGAAGCCTTCTTCACAACAATTGAACCGCTCTCCTTGAAGTTCTTGATGATCCGATAAATGGTTGATTTATGTGCAATTTTCCTGCCAGCAATATCCTTGCCCGTGAAGCCCTTTTTGTGCAAAGCAATGATGACGGCACATGTTTCCTTGCAGGCAACCATGTTTGACAGAGGAAGAACAATGATTCCAAGCACCACCCTCCTTTTGAAGCTTCCAGTCTGTTATTCGAACTCAATCAGCATGACAGAGTGATCTCCAGCCCTGTCCTCGTCAACACTCACACCTGTGTTAACGAGAAAATCACTGACATGATGTCAGCTGGTCCTTTTGTGGCAGGGCAGAAATGCAGGGGAAATGTTTTGGGGGATTCAGTTCATTTGCATGGCAAAGAGGGACTTTTTCAATCCTATAGAAAATTTGTGGGCAGAACTGAAAAAGTGTGTGCGAGCAAGGGGGCCTATAAACCTTACTCAGTTACACCAGCTCTGTCAGGAGGACTGTGCCAAAATTCACCCAACTTATTGTGGGAAGCTTGTGGAAGGCTACCCGAAACATTTGACCCAAGTTAAACAATTGAAAGGCAATGTTACCAAATACTAATTGAGTGTATGTAAACTTCTGACCCACTGGGAATGTGATGAAAGATTAAATAAATCATTCTCTCTACTATTATTCTGACATTTCACATTCTTAAAATAAAGTGGTGATCCTAACTGGCCTAAGACAGGGAATTTTTACTAGGATTAAATGTCAGGAATTGTGAAAAAGTGAGTTTAAATGTATTTGACTAAGGTGTATGTAAACCTCTGACTTCAACTGTATACACTACCGGTCAAAAGTTTTAGAACACCTTCTCATTCAAGGGTTTTTCTTTCATTTTAATATTTTTACATTATAGAATAATAGTGAAGACATCAAAACTATGAAATAACACATAAGGAATCATGTAGTAACCAAAAAAGTGTTAAACAAATCAAAATAGATATTATATTTGAGATTCTTCAAATAGCCACCCTTTGCCTTGATGACAGCTTTGCACAACATTTGCAATTTACAAATTAGGCTATTTGGCAGTCTTATTGGTTAGGGGTAGAAGCTGTCTCGGAGCTTTTTGGTCCAAGAGCCGATGCTCCGGTATCGTTTTGCAGAGGGCACCAGATTGAGCAGTCTATGGTTTCGGTGGCTGGATTCTTTGGCAGTTTTTTGGGCCTTCCTCTGACACTGCCTGGTGTAAAGGTCCTAGATGGCAGGGAGCTTGGTGCCAGTGATGTACTGGGCTGTCTGCACTACCGTTTGTAGCGCTTTGCAGTCAAGGGCGGTGATGCATCCAGTTAAAATGCTCTTGATGGTGAAGCTGTATAACTTTTTGAGGATCTGAGGGCCCATGCCAAATCTTTTCAGCCTCCTGAGGGGGAAGAGGCCCTCCCATGTCCTCTTCATAACTGTGTGGGTGTGGGTGGACCATGTTAAGTCCTTAGTGATATAGACGCCAAGGAACTTGAAGCTCTCAACCTACTCCACAAGAGCCCCGTCGATGTGGATGGGGTGTTCGCTCCCCTCTTTCTCCAATAGTCCACAATCAGCTCCTTGGTCTTACTGATGTTGAGAGGGAGGTTGTTGTCCTGGTACCTCACGGCTAAGTCTCTGACCTTCTCCCTGTAGGCTGACTCATCGCAGTTGGTGATCACGCCTACCAATGTCGTATCGTCAGAAAACTTGATGGTGTTGGAATCATGCACAGCCACACAGTCATGGGTGAACAGGGAGTACAGAAGGGGACTAAGTACACACCCCTGAGGGACACCTGTGTTGAGGGTCAGCGGATGAGCTTGGAGGGTACTATGGTGTTGAATACTGAGCTGTAGTCTATGAACAGCATTCTCACATAGTTATTTCCTGTCTTGTCCAGGAAGGAGAGGGCAGTGTGAAGTGCAATTGAAATGGCGTATTCTGTGGATCTGTTGGAGTGGTATGTGAATTGGAGTGAGTCTAGGGTGTCTGGGATGATGGTGTAGATGTGTGCCATGATCAGCTTTTCAAAGCACTTCATAAATACAGAAGTGAGTGCTACAGGGCGATAGTCATTTAGGCAAGTTACCTTGGAGATCTTGGGAACAGGGACAATGGTGGTTAGCTTAAAACATGTTGGGATTACAGACTGGGACAAGGAGAGATTGAAAATGTCTGGGAAGACATCTGCCAGCTGGCCTGTGCATGCTTTGAGAACGTGCCCTGGGATTCCATCTGTGATTCTTAACCTGTTTAAATTATTGTTATCATGCCAGAGTTGGGAAGACTAAATAACACTGGAGAATTTGCTATATATAATCAGAAGGATAGAATTATGGTCAGATTTGCCAAACAGGGGGTGGGGGAGAGCTTTGTATGCATCTCTTTGTGTGGAGTAAAGGTGGTCTAGGATTTAATTTTTAATTAAGTTTGCCTGCATTAAAGTCCCCGGCCACTAGGAGGGCTGCTTCTGGGTGAGCATTTTCTTCTTTGCTTATGGCCTTACAGAGTTGGTTGAGAGGGGTTTTAGTGCCAGCTTCATTCTGTGGTGTTAAATAGACGACTACGAATAATTTGGATGAGAACTCTCTTGTTAGATAGTGTGGTCTACAGCATGTCATAAGCTACCCTACCTCAGGTGAAAAATACCTTGAGACTTCTTTAATATTAGACATCGCACACCAGCTGTTATTGACAAATAGACACACACCCCCTCCCCTAGTCTTACCAGAGGTAGCATTTCTGTTCTGCCGGTGCATGGAAAATCCCGCTACCTCTATATTGTCCGTGTCGTCGTTCAGCCACGTCTTGGTGAAACATTTGATGTTACAGTTTTTGATGGCCCTTTGGTAGGATAATCTTAATCGTAGGCCATACATTTTATTTTCCAATGATTGCACAATAGCAAGAAGAATGGATGGCAGTGTGAGTTTACTCGCTCGCCTACGGATTCTCAGACGGCTGCCCGATCTGCGGCCCCTTTTCCTGTGTCTTTTCTTCACGCAAAAGGTGTGAATCTGGGCCTGTTCCAGTGAAAGCAGGATATCCTTCTTGTCGGACTCGTTAAAGGAAAAAGTTTCTTCCAGTCCACGGTGAGTAATCACTGTTCTGATGTCCAGATGTTATTTTTGGTCATAAGAGACGTTAGAGGCAACATTGTGTACACAATAAGTTAACAAATAAGTTACACAAAATTCTCACCCAGAACAAAATAACAAAATATCACAATTGGTTGGGAGAATGTAAAAAGTCAGCCATGTTCTTCGGCGCCATCTTGACATACATACAGTGGGGCAAAAAAGTATTTAGTCAGCCACCAATTGTGCAAGTTCTCCCACTTAAAAAGATGAGAGAGGCCTGTAATTTTCATCATAGGTACACTTCAACTATGACAGACAAAAATCACATTGTAGGATTTTTTATGAATTAATTTGCAAATTATGGTGGAAAATGGAAGTATTTGGTCACCTACAAACAAGCAAGATTTCTGGCTCTCACAGACCTGTAACTTCTTCTTTAAGAGGCTCCCCTGTCCTCCACTCGTTACCTGTATTAATGGCACCCGTTTGAACTTGTTATCAGTATAAAAGACACCTGTCCACAACCTCAAACAGTCACACTCCAAACTCCAGTATAGCCAAGACCAAAGAGCTGTCAAAGGACACCAGAAACAAAACTGTAGACCTGCACCAGGCTGGGAAGACTGAATCTGCAATAGGTAAGCAGCTTGGTTTGAAGAAATCAACCGTGGGAGCAATTATTAGGAAATGGAAGACATACAAGACCACTGATAATCTCCCTCGATCTTGGGCTCCACGCAAGATCTCACCCCGTGGGGTCAAGATGATCACAAGAACGGTGAGCAAAAATCCCAGAACCACACTGGAGGACCTAGTGAATGACCTGCAGAGAGCTGGGACCAAAGTAGCAAAGCCTACCATCAGTAACACACTATGCCGCCAAGGACTCAAATCCTGCAGTGCCAGACGTGTCCCCTGCTTAAGCCAGTACATGTCCAGGCCCGTCTGAAGTTTGCTAGAGAGCATTTGGATGATCCAGAAGAAGATTGGGAGAATGTCATATGGTCAGATGAAACCAAAATATAACTTTTTGGTAAAAACTCAACTCGTCGTGTTTGGAGGACAAAGAATGCTGAGTTGCATCCAAAGAACACCATACCTACTGTGAAGCATGGGGGTGGAAACATCATGCTTTGGGGCTGTTTTTCTGCAAAGGATGACTGATCCGTGTAAAGGAAAGAATGTATGGGGCCATGTATTGTGAGATTTTGAGTGAGAACCTCATTCCATCAGCAAGGGCATTGAAGATGAAACGTGGCTGGGTCTTTCAGCATGACAATGATCCCAAACACACCGCCTGGGCAACGAAGGAGTGGATTCGTAAGAAGCATTTCAAGGTCCTGCAGTGGCCTAGCCAGTCTCCAGATCTCAACCCCATAGAAAATCTTTGGAGGGAGTTTAAAGTCCGTGTTGCCCAGCAACAGCCCCAAAACATCACTGCTCTTGAGGAGATCTGCATGGCGGAATGGGCCAAAATACCAGCAACAATGTGTGAAAACCTTGTGAAGACTTACAGAAAACGTTTGACCTCTGTCATTGCCAACAAAGGGTATATAACAAAGTCTTGAGATAAACTTTTGTTATTGACCAAATACTTATTTTTCCATCATAATTTGCAAAAAAATGCATTAAAAATTTGATTTTCTCATTTTGTGTCATAGTTGAAGTGTACCTATGATAAAAATTACAGGCCTCTCATCTTTTTAAGTGGGAGAACTTGCACAATTGGTGGCTGACTAAATACTTTTTTGCCCCACTGTATATACATACATACAAATGCATATATTTTAAAAATATATATTTTTCCTTTATTACTCTCCAAACCCACCACCCCTCCCCCAATTGGAGCAAACTAGTGAACAACAACGCTGAGGCCTGTATTTCCAGCGTATACATACTATACACATTTTATGGACACAACCTATTACAATAGTTATGTTTTGTTTGTTTTTACTCTTGTCCTTCCTCTACGCTCAACCTCTCCTATCCATGTCTGATGTCCATCCAGTTTGATTTCTATTAGCCATAGCTTTCAAACTGTGTTCTTTCACAAAAGTTCTTAACCTATATACGTTTTACAGACACAGTATGTTTTACATTAGTTATCTTGTTGTTATTAGTTATTAGTCCCAACCTTCAGCTCCATTCAACCCCTCCCGTCTATCTCTTAACACCATTCATATTGGATTTCTATTTGCCATATATTTTTCAACTGTGCTGTGATGTTTCACAAAAGTTCTGAACCTTTCTATTCTCATTGTTTCGACAGATTGTAAATTGAAAACAAAAGTTTTCGCAAAAAGTATTATTATATTATTGATCGATTGACTATGACTTTTGAGATCACCCAGTAGTGCTATCTGCAAGGTAAGCTCCAGGTAAATATTGCAATTCTTCAGGCTTTCCTGGACCTGTGATCAAAAACAAGCTACAAATGGACAGTACCAAAACAAATTATCTAATGAATCTGCCTATTTGCAGCAAAATCTGCAGAGCTTGGAAGATTGTATCCCCCATATAAATACATCTATTGGTTGCAAGAATTTAGTATAATAATTTAAATAGAAAAATTCTAAGTTTTGAATCCGGTGTCATTTTGCGTATCAGTTCATAAACCATGTGCCATGGAATCGGCACGTCAAAAATCTCTTCCCAACTACTTTGCAATCTATATGGCACGGCTGTCAATTTTTGGGGTCCTTAAATGAAACTGGTAAACTTTTTTATTTATCACAATTGTCTTTAACCAATTATGGTCTTTAATGCAGGTTTGACAGACAAGTTCCTTACTTTTTCCCCCTTCCACTTTCCTCTTCCATTTTTGCGGTAATGCTACAATTAGTTGGCTGTAATTTTGGGTATTGCAGACATTTCCATGTTTTTGTTGTCTGCATGTGTGACATAACTCACCAGTCGTATTTATGATATAATTTACAAAGATTATACCTTTTTTAAACATATCATAAAATTTGTATATTTGAGTTTAACCACAATATTTGTTGTATTACTTGTTCTGTCTTTTCTGGTTGTCACGGCTGTTGAAAGGAGAGGACCAAGGTGCAGCGTTGTGAGCGTACATTTTCTTTTATTTAATCTAAATAACGCCGAACAAAACAATAAACACTACAAAAACAAACTGTGAAGCTCAACGGCTATGTGCCCTAAACAAAGTCAACTTCCCACCAAGACAGGTGGAAAAAAAGGCTACCTAAGTATGGTTCTCAATCAGAGACAACGATAGACAGCTGCCTCTGATTGAGAACCACACCCGGCCAAACACAACGAAATAGAAAACATATAAATAAAGAAACTAGAATGCCCACGCTAGTCACACCCTGGCCTAACCAAAATAGAAAATTAAAGCCTCTCTATGGCCAGGGCATGACACTGGTGGATTACATTGAAATTGCAACCAACTTTCTAAGGCTTGTCTTAAAAAATAGCAATATTTGGGAGATGATTTCCTTTTCAAATAACTGAAAGTGAGAGATTGTAATCTGAATAAAGGGAAAAGGGCCTTTCTTGAATATAGGGTGAGACATTCTTACTAATTTGCTAGAGATCCAGTTCCGATTTAAGTATAACTTTTGTATGACTGAAGCCTTTAGTGAGAAGTCTAATGCTTTAATATTTAATCATTTCTGCCCTCCTCCTATTCATTATATAAATATGCCCGTTTAATTTTGTTATTTGTTAAACATATTTCCTTTCTCACGAACAAGCATTTTCTCTTTCCCCAAGTAGGCATCCTTTTGTATTTCCCAGTAAGAGTAACACTCAGTCTTTCTCTCCACATGTTGAACACAATATACGTGTGTGCTTTCTGCAGATGTATTTATTGCATTCTACACAAGTGGTGCTGGTTTTATTGTCTCTTCGACAATGGCATCTTTTCCATTTCTTGTCAACACATGTATCCACTGCATCCATCAGAGATCTGTTGCTCTCGCATTGAGATGAAGCTTGGGAAAGCTCCTTTTCACCCAAACATAATTCTAAAAGTGCAACCAGAACCATTCAAAACAAAACACATCAAAGACACTTGTTTATTTTGGACCTGCGCAAATATCTATACACACGAAAGCCTCCTGGTCAAAATGACCCACAACATCATGTTCGTATACAAAATCTACACAGATATTCCACAACACATCAGTGTGTCCACCTTTTGAAGTTAGGTTCATGACCATAAATTAGGAAAAGTAATTTAATTTCATGAAGAAAAGGAGAGGTTAACTAGTATTTTAGACAACTCAAAGGTGGAAATGGGTCAAATTGACCCGCAACATAATAGGAGGGTTAAAAAACTAAAAGAGCATATAAGCAAATAGGTAAACTGGGATATTACTCAAGAGTTAATAAGGGTGATTTTTCCACAAATAGAAAGGTATTTAACCTTTTCATGGTGGCAAGATCTTATTTATTTTTGCCAACTTTCTATTAAAATGTATTGGAGTGAGATCCTTTCTTTCTTTCGGGATATGTATACCGAGTATATCCACATCACCATCAGACCATTTTATTGGTAAACTACACGGTAATGTAAAATGTATATTTTTTTGTGATCCAATACGTAATACAGTACATTTGATACTATATTAATTTGGTTGTAATCCAGAGAGGTTAAAAAAATGATCTAGATCCCTATGGAGGGATCCAGGTTGTGGATTTAAAAGAAAACATGAATCATCAGCGTACAATGACATCTTCGTTTTTAAATCCTGTATTTCTAATCCCTTGATATTACAGTTGGATCTGTTTTTGATGGCCATAATAAATAGATATGCCGATAGTGGACAACCTTGTTTTACTAGTTTAAAACTTTCTGAGAAGTAGCCATCATTTACTATTTTACACCTAGGGTTATTATACATCATTTTAACCCATTGTAGAAGAGATTCTCCAAAATTTAAATGTTCCAGGCATTTCTATATAAACTCCAGTCGTACTATATAAAAAGCCTTTTCAAAGTCAGCAATGAATAGCAGTCCTGGTTTCCCAGATTTTTCAGTGTTCTATTGTTTCCAGTTTTTGACTTATATTATCTCCAACGTATCCTCCATGTAAAAAACCTGTCTGGTTAGAATGAATAATGTCCAACAATATACATTTTGCAAGAATTTCTGCATCACGACACTGAAGTGTAACGGGCCTCCAATTTTTATATTTCCCACTTGTATCCTGTTTCAGTAATAATTCATTCATACATTCTTGTTGAGTGTCTGATAATCTACCATTTACATAGAAGTTGTTATAACATGCTAATAACGGTCCTCTGAGTATATCAAAAAAGGTTTGGTATACCTCAACTGGTATGCCATCCAGCCCTTGAGTTTTCCCAGACTTAAAGGCTTTAATTGCGTCGATAAATTCCTCCTCTGTAATTTCACCTTCACATGAGTCTTTCTGTATGGCTGTTAATTTTATATTATTAATTGAAACAAATCTATATAATTAGCTTCATTTAGAGGAGATGGAGGAGACTGAAATGAAAACATATGCTTAAAGTACTTTGCTTCCTCTTTCAAAATATAATTTGGTGAATCATGGGTAACTCCATCGTTTGTAACAAGTTTCAGTAAATTATTTTTGGTAGCATTTCTATGTTGAAGATTAAAAAATAATTTGGTGCATTTTTCCCCATATTCCATCCAGTTTGCTTTAATATTATAATATATTACCATTTATTTTAGTTTTTCCTCTAACCTATTCTGAGCCTCTATGGTACAGTTTTTATTGCTCTCCATCTGTTATGTTAGACCTGTTTCCTTTGTTAGTATGGACTCCTTTGACCTACATTGCTTTTGTTTTAGAAATGAATACTGAACACTTTAAAAGTGTCCCATACACTAAGGGGATTTGCTGTACCTATGTAATGTCGGAAAAATTAAGTTATAAATTCCTCTGTCCTAGTTAAAAACAAGTTATCCGATAGGCTTTGATTACATTTCCAATATCATTGGTTTATTGGTTTGACTTGATTTTGTACACTTGGGGCCTGTTCAGGAGAATGGAAATTTACAGAATGTTCAGATAAAAATGTATTGTGTACATCAGATATGATCGTTATTATTACATATATATTTATGTTTATTTAACTAGGCAAGTCAGTTAAGAACAAATTCCTATTTACAATGACTGCCTACCAAAAGGCAAAAGGCCTCCTGTGGGGACGGGGGCTGGGATTAAAAATATAGGACAAAACACACATCACGACAAGAAAGACACCACAACACTACATAAAAAAAGACCTAGCACAGGCAGGAATATGTTCCAGGATTCTTCCGATGGCATTGAGGAGTACACCACATCAGTCACTGGCTTCATCAATAAGTGCATCGATGACATCATCCCCACAGTGACTGTACGTACATACCCCAACCAGAAGCCATGGATTACAGGCAACATTTGCACTCAGCTAAAGGGTAGAGCTGCCGCTTTCAAAGAGCGGGACTCTAACCCGGAAGCTTATAAGAAATCCCGCTATGCCCTCCGACGACCCATCAAACAGGCAAAGCATGAATACAGGACTAAGATCGAATCGTACTACACCAGCTCCGATGCTCGTCAGATGTGGCAGGGCTTGCAAACTATTGCAGACTACAAAGGGAAGCACACCCGAGAGCTGCCCAGTAACACAAGCCTACCAGACAAGCTAAATTACTTCTATGCTCGCTTCTTCTGCAAGTAACACTGAAACAAGCATGAGAGGATCAGCTGTTCCGGATGACTGTGTGATTACGCTCGCCGCAGCCGATGTGAGTAAGAACTTTAAACAGGTCAACATTCACAAGGCCGCAAGGCCAGACGGATTACCAGGACGTGTACTCCGAGCATGCGCTGACCAAATGGCAAGTGTCTTCACTGACAACTTCAACCTCTCCCTGTCGGAGTCTGTAATACCAACATGTTTCAAGTAGACCATCATAGTCCCTGTGCCCAAAAACACTAAGATAACCTGCCTAAATGACTACCGACCCGTAGCACTCACGTCTGTAGCCACGGAGTGCTTTGAAAGGCTGGTCATGGCTCAAATCAACACCATTTTCCCAGAAACCCTAGACCCACTCCAATTTGCATACCGCCCCAACAGATCCACAGATGATGCAATCTCTATTTCACTCCACATGGCCCTTTCACACTTGGACAAAAGGAACACCTATGTGAGAATGCTATTCATTGATTACAGCTCTGCGTTCAACACCATAGTGCCTTCAAAGCTCATCACCAAGCTAAGGACCCTGGGACTAAACACCTCCCTCTGCAACTGGATCCTGGACTTCCTGACGGGCCACCCCCAGGTGGTAAGGGCAGGTAACAACACATCCGCAACGCTGATCCTCAACTCGGGAGCCCCTTAGGGGTGCGTGCTCAGTCCCCTTCTGTACTCCCTGTTCACTCATGACTGCACGGCCAGGCACGACTCCAACACCATCATTAAGTTTGCCGATGACACAACAGTGTAGGCCTGATCACCGACAATGATGATACAGCCTATAGGGAGGAGGTCAGAGACGGGGCCGTGTGGTACCAGGACAACAACCTCTCCCTAAATGTGATCAAGACAAAGGAGATGATCGTGGAGTACAGGAAAGCAGGTTGAGAGCTTCAAGTTTCTTGGTGTCCTCATCACCAACAACCTAACATGGTCCAAACACACCAAGACAGTCGTGAAGATGGCACAACAAAATCTATTCCCCCTCAGGAGACTGAAGAAATGTGTGATGGGTCCTCAGATCCTCAGAAGATTCTACAGCTGTACCATCGAGAGCATCCTGACTGGTTGCATCACTGCCTGGTATGGAAACTGCTCGGCCTCCGACTGCAAGGCACTACAGAGGATAATGTGTACGGCCCAATACATCACCTGGGCCAAGCTTCCTGCCATCCAGCCTCTCTAGTCATAGACTTGTCTCTGCTACCGTACGGCAAGCGGTACCAAAGCCCCAAGTCTAGGTCCAAGAGGCTTCTAAACAACTTCTACCCCCAAGCCATAAGGCTCCTGAACATCTAATCAAATGGCTACCCAAACTATTTGCATTGCCCCCCCCCCCCCCTCTCTCTTTACACTGCTGCTACTCTCTGTTATTATCTATGCATAGTCACTTTAATAACTCTATCTACATGTACATATTACCTCAATTACCTCGGCTAACCGGTGTCCCCGCACATTAACTCTGTACTGGTAAACCCTGTATATATACTCAATATTGTTATTTTACTGCTGCTCTCTAATCATTTGTTACTTTTATTTAAATCTTTGACCAGAGTCTGCAGTGTGTGTGTAAGTGCATGAGTGCTGGAGGCGAGCAAAGGCTCAGGAGAGAGGAGGGAGTGTGGCGGGGGTACCTGTACCAGACAGGGGTAGACAGGCTAGACGGTGAACCGATCGCCAGGTGGAATCCAAGCAGCAGTGCAGCAGGCAACGGGAGTCGGTGTCACAGCCACTTGGGAGAAGCTTTTTTTAGGAGGCAGATTCCTTGTAGAAAACCCCAGCTAGCTAGCCAGACTCTGTCCACCGTTTTTCTTCCACGTGAAAAAGGAGGTCGTTAGCTAGCTATATCACTTCAGTTTCGGCGAATGGTCCTTTTAAAACGTCCAAACAAAGTTGTCCTGTGGCTGTTGTATTTTGGAGATTTGCGAGGAGGATATCTTCTGATGTGATCAACGCAACAATATTGTTTCTTATTGAGGTAGCTTACAATTTTAGTGTCCTGGCTGCATGTCAGTTCAAGTTGGAATTGATATGATGATGATTGTAATAAATTAATATAGCCAAAGATTATCATGCTTCGCATCTTTCTCTGATAAATCTACTGTCAGATAGATTGACATATTTATTAGAAGACGTGTGTGCTCTATTGATGCTCTATTCAAGTCACGTCCTTTGCAGTTTCTTTCTCAGATTTGTATTCAAAAAGTTTTAACAAGTAGTCACCTGAGATCTGTACTCAAATATATTTTTTTACGTAGTTGCTTTCGCAGAGTTGTATTTAAAGTTTTGGGGATCTGCATTCAAATAGTTATAGTCACCTCCAACATAACTAGAATTTCGATATCATGGATGGTCAGTCCTTGCATCCATAGCGTTGTCTATGCATTTGACAGTGGTTACATTTCTCCAGGCCCATCCCTCACCTTTTTACCAAAACAGCGGCAGGTTGGCCACTTTGTTTTTGTTTCATTAAGGATTCTAGCTTTAAGGTAGTGATAACCTAACTCCCTCGGACCGCCCTGAAGATCAGATACAGTGTGTTTGAAGATTACCTGAATCCAAAGGTCAAGTTAAGGGTCACTGCTCTCTTATCCTTGATAGGAATGTGATGTTACTCTTTGGATCAGGACTATGGGATGAGAGAAAGGGTAGAATCCACGCCCCAACGAGGGCAAGGTGGATACAACTCAATATTAGGAAGGTGTTCTTAATGTTTTGTACACTCAGTGTATATTTGATGTAGACATAACAAGAAATATTGCAACGTCATACAATAAGTTGTAATACAATGCAATACAATGCAATATATGATATTTAGACTGCGATGCATCTACAAATATAATGACGAGAGGACATAACCCTAACCTTAAAAATCCACTTTAAAACAGCCACTCACTTAAATGGCCACTGATCTTTTTTATCCTCAATCAAATAATGACTTCCTCTGCAATTTGACAGAAAGTTTCACTGCGTTTTACCAGAGAGTGAGTACCAAATGGCACCCTATTCCCTATGTACAGTAGTGGCCCCTGGTCAAAAGTAGTGCTCTATAAATGCAATAGAGTGCCATTTGGGACTAGACTGCGGTCCATTATCAAAGGAAGTGGTCAATTGCCTGTGATCCATTCAGTGAAATACAGGGTAGAGCATTACCTTTCAGTGTAATGGTAGGGCTTGATTGTTTTTCTTATCCAATTAGGAGATCGTATCCCTCTAAAGTCTGGAATTACAACACACACACATATGCATGCACGCACACACAAACACACTCTCCTCTCTCCGTAACAAGGTTATTGCTAGCATCACAGCCGCTTTTAACCCGGGGGTCACTGTTTCAGGGTTTGATTTTGTTTCCTGTGATGCGATGTGGTTGAAATGGTTTTCCAAAACGAAGCCATGCGGTCAGCTTTTAAAGCAACCACTTTAGAAAACATAGCATCACACACAACCACATCAACACACACAAATATGTGGCACAGACACACGCACACACGCACCCACCCACACACACACACACACATGTACACATTCAGTAAGTAGAGCTGTGCTTTTGAAGTCAACAGGCCAGACAGAACACTACTACCAATTAACCATTGAACAAAATATCTGTGAACCACTGTGGTAGTAAATCAGACAGAGGTTGCGTCCCAAATGGTGCCCTATTCCCTATATGGTGAACTACTTTTAACCCCTATGGGCCCTGGTTAACATAAGTGTACTAAAAAGGGAATAGGGTGCCAGACAATCAACACAAATAGAAGGGACTGTTTGTACTGGCCGAGGAGGTATATTCACGGTCTGATAAGGTACAAGTCTAAGAATAGATAAACAGTAGCTACGTTGTTAACAAAGGATGGAAGAAGAAAGAAAAGACACCAGCGAATGAAACAAGACAGAAGATATCAAAAGTATAATCAGTTTGTGTGTGTGTGTGTGTTTTCATGCATGGGTGTGAGACTGGATCTCCTCAAGAGCACAATAATCTTGCTGGTGCGTCTGGAGAAGTTCAAAGCAGCGGCATCATGCACCTATGATTTTAGAGAGGGCACGAGGTATGTGAGGATGGAGGGGGGCTGGTCCGGAAGCATTTTTCAAACCCCTGAAACAGCTCTAAATCCAAAGCCATATTCATTATGCCTAATTCTATGTAAAAACATGTATAATTTTCTACATAGGTTATCTAAGCATATCTCTTTACCTGTTCAGTTGTCATTTGAATGAATGATGCACATTGATTCTGTAAGAACTTTTACGCCTTAGAAGAGTTTATTACAACTGCCACACTGGTATATAGCAACATAACCCCATAATTAAAGAAATGTTTGTATTTTCTAAAGTCTAGCAACCTTGCAAGAATGCGTGCCAGCGAAGATAGTTAAACAAGATACTCTAACTGGTAGCACAGTAGCCTTTAGGCAGCACAGAAGCCAGTAAATGACTGTAGATTTACAGGACCTTTAATGTAACACAAATTTACAACATATTACTGGAACACCTGACTGCTGTATTTCTAGAATTAGTGTAGTGGAATGCCATTGAGCCCGCATAATGCATTGCACTTTACAGTACTGTACTGTAATATATAATTACAGTAGCTATCTGTAAAATAAAATGCTGTAAATCTACAACAATTTGTTACAGTGTGAGGTTGGGAGTTTGGGAACCTCTCTAGCTAGCTAGCTAAAGTCAACTTCATAAAATTGCTATGTGGCTAGTATTACAGTGAAACAACAAAACGTTTTGGTTTTATTTATTCATCAAGAAGGAATCAATAGAGATAAATAGTAATGGCGTCTTTTTGTAGGCACTATCTCCACCATGGTTCGTTGGACAAAGGCTATGGGAAAATGTATTGAGTTTTTGTAGGGTTTTTGGATAAACGCTGAAAATTAGGTCTGTGGTAAACACAGGCTTAGGAGATCTTATATGTTTTGTGAGATAATCTTCACCAGCTAATGTAACCTTTTGTGAATTTTGAAGTATTTCTGTAATACAAAAAATCACAAAGCACATAAAATGATTCGTATTTCATAAATGTCATGTTAACTGACTGATATTATCTCATAGAACAAAACGTATAAGATTTCCTAAGCCTGTGTTAACCTCAGACCTTATTTTCGGCATTTATCGCAAAAACCTATTCTTTCCCCATTGTTTTTCCTGAACGAACTAGAGGTAACTCATTTCCGTTTTTTTAGGACAACAAGCTGGTGAGCTCTGTATGCTACATAAATTGATCAAATTCATTTACAAACACACCTCCTGCGAGTCCTGCCCATCACTGGCAGTTAAAATCAAATCAAATAATGTGTGTGTCACTTGACACTCTCTCCTCCCCTGACGACACTGTCTGCATGCATTAGATTATCTAGCTCGCTGCCTAGCATATCTTTGCTCCATGGTGCACCTTAGAAGGAACCACTTACTGGGAGAATAGGGAGGGGGTACACTTTGCCTGGTCCGGAAACAGTGGTTGTGAGTGACTATTTACAGCAAACCAGACATCACTTTATGCCTCTCCTAAATCATGTTAGCAATATAGATCTGTAATATTCAAAGCTGATATCTAACAAAACCAGTGTTCAAATACTAAAGTATGCACTTTCTGAGTTTTCTCATAAGACAGACATGATTTTGAACAAAGGACGATTCCTCATTTTGTGTTTGAGTTGGTGTTCCTCTTCAAGCCCCTATCATGTTTACAATCCCACTTCCGATATCTTCCTAACCATCCCCCCTCTTTCCTCCGGATCCCCTCCAGAGATGTTTACACTACAGTGGCAGACACACAAACATGCTGTATATATGCACAAACACTGTATATATGCACGCACGCACGCACACACACACACTGTACATACACACACACACACACATGCATACACACACGGACATACGCTTCGGACCAGCAAGTTTAGGGAACATGAGAAAAATGGTAAATCTCCAACCACAGTCCTGACCTTACTGTAAACTGTGTTGCATAACCCATAGTGTTATTACTTCCCATATCTCCAGGGAACTCCGGCTGTGTGTGTGTGTGTGTGTGTGTGTGTGTGTGTGTGTGTGTGTGTGTGTGTGTGTGTGTGTGTGTGTGTGTGTGTGTGTGTGTGTGTGTGTGTGTGTGTGTGTTAAGCATTTATAACAGATTAGTAAATAGTTTGTTTATATTTTATTAATCCAGTCATAAGATGTTTGATATAGGTCCTTATAAACCATTTATTAAACAGTAGTTAAATATTTTGGGGGGGCCTCATCTAAAGTTTGGGATACTTACACTTTACAAATGTTTTGGGTGACCAATGTAATTTCTAACAAAAATATGGAAAGATTAAATCGTCTGTGACAGTAGAAGAGTCACGTTGTCGTTTTGAGATAGGTTCCCCTGTCTTACTCTCTGTCATGTTTGGGTGTTGCTTGTTATCATTACTTCATGTCTTAAAGTAATGATGGACTGTCGTTTCTTTGCTTATTTGAGCTGTTCGTGCCATAATATGGACTTGGTCTTTAACTTCTTGGTGACAGGGGGGTAGTATTTTCACGTCCGGATGAAATGCATGCCCAAATTCAACTGCCTGCTACTCATCCCCAGAAGATAGGATATGCATATTATTAGATTTGGATAGAAAACACTCTGAAGTTTCTAAAACTGTTTGAATCATGTCTGTGAGTATAACAGAACTTATTTAGCAGACGAAACTCTGAGGACAAACCATTCAGATTTTATTTTTTTGAGGTCACTCTCTTTTCAATGAGGTTTCATTGGGAATACAGATTTCTAAGGGTCCTTCTTGCAGTTCCTATCGCTTCCACTGGATGTCAACAGTCTTTAGAAATTGGTTGAGGTTAATCCTTTGTGTAATGAAGAAGTACGGACATCTTGAACGAGGGTCACTTGAAGTGTACTGTTAGATAGAGACGGGTGACCAGAAAGCTAGCTACAGTTTGTTTTCCTCCTGTATTGAACACAGATCATCCCGCCTTAAATTTTATCAATTATTTACGTAAAAAAATACCTAAAGTTGTATTACAAAAGTAGTTTGAAATGTTTTGGCAAAGTTTACAGGTAACTTTTGAGATATTGTAGTCACGTTGGTCAAGTTGGAACCGGTGTTTTTCTGGATCACCGCTCCGAATAAATGGACATTTTGGATATATATCGACGGAATTAATCGAACAAAAGGACCATTTGTGATGTTTATGGGACATATTGGAGTGCCTACAAAAGAAGCTCGTCAAAGGTAAGGCATGAATTATATTTTTATTTCTGCGTTTTGTGTCGCGCCTGCAGGGTTGAAATATGGTTTCTCTCTTTGTTTACAGAGGTGCTATCCTCAGATAATAGCATCGTTTGCTTTCGCCGAAAAGCCTTTTTGAAATGTGAAATGTTGGCTGGATTCACAACAAGTGTAGCTTTAATTTGCTATCTTGCATGTGTGATTTAATGAAAGTTTGATTTTTATAGTAATTTATTTTTGGCTCTTTCTGCATTTTCTTTTGGTGCTCTGAATTTGGCTCTCTGCATTTTCCCTGGCTTTTGGTGAGCGTCCCACATATCCCAGAGAGGTTAACGGGCATCCCACATATCCCAGAGAGGTTAACGAGCGTCCCACATATCCCAGACAAACCGCGGACCCAGCTTCCGGCAGAGAAGGCGAAGGGGCAGGTTTCGGGTCGAGAGCCAGACCCTGTCCCCTGGTGCGAACACTGGGGCCTCACTGCGGCGACGGTCTGCGCCAATTTTCTGGCGCCTTATGGCACGCTGAAGGTGGACGTGGGCTGCCTCCCAGGTCTCCTCAGCGTGCCGAAACCAATTGTCCACCGCAGGGGCCTCGGTCTGGCTCTGATGCCAAGGAGCCAGAACCGGCTGATACCCTAATACACATTGAAAGGGAGTAAGGTTAGTGGAGGAGTGACGTAGCGAGTTCTGAGCCATCTCTGCCCAGGGCACGAACTTCGCCCACTCCCCCGGCCGATCCTGGCAATAAGACCGCAGAAACCTACCCACATCCTGGTTAACTCTCTCCACCTGCCCATTACTCTCGGGGTGAAAACCTGAGGTAAAACTAACCGAGATCCCCAGACGCTCCATGAACGCCTTCCAGACCCTTGATGTGAACTGGGGACCCCGATCAGACACTATATCCTCAGGCACCCCATAGTGCCGGAAAACGTGTGTAAACAGGGCCTCTGCAGTTTGTAAGGCCGTAGGGAGACCGGGCAAAGGGAGGAGACGACAGGACTTAGAAAACCGATCCACAACGACCAGGATCGTGGTGTAACCCTGTAAAGGTGGAAGATCGGTCAAAAAATCCACCGACAGGTGCGACCACGGCCGTTGAGGAACGGGTAGAGGTTGTAGCTTACCTCTGGGCAGGTGTCTAGGAGCCTTGCACTGGGCGCACACCGAGCAGGAAGAAACATAAATCCTCACGTCCTTAGCTAAAGTGGGCCACCAGTATCTCCCGTCAAGACAGCGCATCGTCCGACCTATCCCAGGATGACCAGAGGAGGGTGACGTGTGAGCCCAATATATCAATCGGTCGCGGACAGCAGACGGAACGTACAGACGACCAGCTGGACACTCAGGGGGAGAAGGCTCTGCACGTGACGCCCGCTCAATGTCCGCGTCCAGCTCCCACACTACTGGCGCCACCAAACACGAAGCTATCCCTCCGGTAGTAATTGGAAAACCCCAAAAAACGCTGCAACTCCTTTACCGTGGTTGGAGTCGGCCAATTACGCACGGCTGTAATGCGGTCGCTCTCCATCTCCACTCCTGAAGTGGAAATCCGATGCCCTAGGAAGGAGATGGATTGTTGGAAAAACAAGCATTTCTCAGACTTGACATATAGAGGTTAACGAAATAGGACTATCTTCTGTATATCCTCCCTACATTGTCACAATACAACTGATTGGCTCAAACGCATTAAGAAGGAAAGATATTCCACAAATTTACTTTTAACAAGGCACGCCTGTTAATTGAAAAAAGTGACTACCCCAAGAGTGTGCAATGCTGTCATCAAGGCAAAGGGTGGCTACTTTGAAGAATCTAAAATCTAAAATATATTTTGATTTGTTTAACACTTTTTTGGTTCCTACATGATTACATATGTGTTAATTCATAATGTTGATGTCTTCACTATTATTCTACAATGTAGAAAATAGATTTTTTTTTAAATAAGAAAAACTCTTGAATGAGTAGGTGTGTCCAAACTTTTGACTGGTACTGTAGACGGACGGACAGACAGACAGGCAGGCAGGCAGACAGGCAGGCAGGCAGACAGACAGACAGACAGACAGACAAGCAGACAGACAGGCAGACAGACAGGCAGACGAAAACAAAAACACAGTCATGGTAAGCACAAATCACCCAGAAAAAAATGTTATATTCATCCACAAATTAATCCCGAATCAATACTTTAAATTGCCTGAATGGCACCAGGCATTTTTTTTCAGTAATGAGGCCAGTGTTTGAATTCATTTGTTGTTGTAGAGAGGAGGAAGTAGAACCCTTCAGGAATTTCACAGTTTCCCATAATTTAGCCGGGTTCCCATTACAATATGGAAGAGCGGTTACATAATAATCAGATTTAGCCTTTTTGATTGGTTTTACACAATGATTCCTCAATTGCTTAAAAGCTTGCCAGTCTGGGCCAAGCATGTGCTCCTGGCCTTTACCCATGCATCATCTCGTTTTACAAATCAAATTGTATTGGTCACATACACGTGTTTAGCAGATGTTATTGTGGGTGTAGCGAAATGCTTGTGTTTCTAGCTCCGACAGTGCAGTAAAATCTAAAAAGTAATATCTAACAATTTCACAACATATACCCAATACACACAAATCTAAGTAAAGGAATGGAATTAAGAATATATAAATATATGGATGAGCAATGTAGACTAAGATACAGTAGAATAGTATAGAATACAGTATATGCATATGAGATGAGTAATGCAAGATATGTAAACATTATTTAAGTGACTAGTGTTCCATTAATTAAAGTGGCCAGAGATTTCAAGTCTATGTACATAGTCAGCAGCCTCTAATGTGCTAGTGATGTCTATTTAACAGTCTGATGGCCTTGAGATAGATGCTGTTTTTCAGTCTCTTGGTCCCAGCTTTGATGCACCTTTTGATGCAGGCAGTGGCTCGGGTGGCGGTTGTCCTTGATGATCTTTTTGGCCTTCCTGTGACATCGGTGCTGGAGGTGTCCTAGAGGGTAGGTTGTTTGCCCCCGGTGATGCGTTGGGCTGTAAAAGTTTGTGAGGGTTTCAGGTGCCAAGCCAAAATTCCTCAGCCTCCTGAGGTTGAAGAGGCGCTTTTGCGCCTTCTTCACCACACTGTCTGTGTGGGTGGACCATTTCAGTTTGTCAGTGATGTATACACCAACGTACTTGAAGCTTTCCACATTCTCCACTGTGGTCCTGTCAATGTTGATAGGGTGGTGCTCCCTCTGCTGATTCCTGAAGTCCACAATCATCTCCTTTGTTTTGTTGACGTTGAGTGAGAGGCTATTTTCCTAGCACCTCGCTCCCAGAGGCCTCAACTCCTCCCTGTAGGCTGTCTCGCCTACTACTGTTGTGTCGTCTGCAAACTTGATGATTGAGTTGGAGATGTGCTTGGCCATGCAGTCATGTGTGAACAGGGAGTTCAGGAGGGGGCTGAGCACGCACCCTTCTGGGGACCCAGTGTTGAGGATCAGCGAAGTGGAGATGTTGTTTCCTACCTTCACCACCTGGGGGAGGCCCGTCATGAAGTCCAGAACCCAGTTGCACAGGGCGGGGTTCAGTCCCAGGGCCTCGAGCTTAATGATGAGCTTGGAGGGTACTATGGTGTTCAATGCTGAGCTATAGTCAATGAACTACATTCTTAAGTATTCTCCTTGTCCAGATGGGATAGGGCAGTGTGCAGTGTGATGGTGATTGCATCGTCTGTGGATATATTGGGGTGGTAAGCAAAGTGAAATGAGTCTAGGGTGATAGGTAAGTTAGAAGTGATATGATCCTTGATTAGTCTCTCAAAGCACTTCATGATGACAGAATTGAGTGCTACGGGGCGATAGTCATTTAGTTCAGTTATCTTTGCTTTCTTGGGTACAGGAACAATGGTGGCCATCTTGAAGCATGTGGGGATAGCAGACTGGGATAGGGAGAGATTGAAAATGTCCGTAAACACACCATCAAGCTGGTCTGTGCATGCTCTGAGGACTCCTGGGCCGGCAGCCTTGCGAGGGTTAACACGCTTAAATGTCTTACTCACGTCGGCCACGGTGAAGGATAGCCCACAGTCCTTGGTAGCGGGCCGTGTCGGTGGCACTGTGCTATCCTCCAAGTGGGCGAAGAAGGTGTTTAGCTTGTCCAGAAGCAAGAAGTCGCTGTCCGCGACGTGGCTGGTTTTCCTTTTGTAGTCCATGATTGTCTGTAGACCCTGCCACATACGTCTTGTGTCTGAGCCCTTGAATTGCGATTTAACTTTGTCTCTGTACTGGTGTTTTGCCTGTTTCATTGCCTTGCGGAGGGAATAACTACAGTGTTTGTATTCTGCCATATTCCTAGTCACCTTGCCATGGTTACATGCGGTGGTTTGCGCGTTCAGTTTTGCGCGAATGCTGCCATCTAGCCACAGTTTCTGATTAGGGTAGGTTTTAATAGTCACAGTGGGTACAACATCTCTGTTGTTAAATTCAGTCACCGTATCAGTATATTCGTCGAGATTATTCTCGAATGCTGCCCGGAACATATCCCAGTTCGAGTGATCAAAACAATCTTGAAGTGTGGATTCCGATTGGTCAGACCAGCGTTGAATAGTCCTTAGCACGGATACTTCCTGTTTTAGTTTCGCCTATAGGAAGGGAGGAGCAAAATGGAGTCATGGTCAGATTTGCCGAAAGGAGGGCGGGGGAGGGCCTTGTAGGCATCCCAGAAGTTGGAGTAGCAGTGGTCGAGTGTTTTAGCAGCACGAGTACTACAGTCAATGTGTTGATAGAACTTCGGCAGCCTTATCCTCAAATTTTCTTTGTTAAAATCTCCAGCTACATTAACAGCAGCCTCAGGATATGTGGTTTCCAGTTTGCACAAAGTCCAGTGAAGTTCTTTGATGGCCGTCGTGGTATCGGCTTGAGGGGGGATATACACAGCCGTGACTATAACCGAAGAAAATTATATTGGGAGATAATACGGTTGGCATTTGATTGTGAGGTATTCTAGGTCAGGTGAACAAAAGGACTTGAGTTCCTGTATGTTATCACAAGTACACCATGAGTTGTTAATCATGATACTTACACCCCGCCCTTCTTCCTGGAGAGATATTTATTCCTGTCTACGCGATGAACTTAACCTGTTGGATCTCTAGGGGCGCTATTTCATTTTTGGATAAAAAAACGTTCCCGTTTTAAGCGCGATATTTTGTCACGAAAAGATGCTCGACTATGCATATTCTTGACAGTTTTTGAAAGAAAACACTCTGAAGTTTCAGAATCTGCAAAGATATTGTCTGTAAGTGCCCTAGAACTCATTCTACGGGCGAAACCAAGATGATACGTCAACCAGGAAATGAGCAGAATCTCTGAAGCTCTGTTTTCCATTGTCTCCTTATATGGCTGTGATTGCGCAAGGAAAGAGCCTACACTTTCTGTCGTTTTCCCAAGGTGTTTACAGCATTGTGACGTATTTGTAGGCATATCATTGGAAGATTGACCATAAGAGACTACATTTTCCAAGTGTCCGCCTGGTGTCCTGCGTGGAATTCGGTGCGCAAACGCCAGCTGCTTGTACTTTTCCATTTGATTGAGGGGAGAAACCATGCTTCCACGAACGATATATCATTGAAGAGATATGTGAAAAACACCTTGAGGATTGATTCTAAACAACGTTTGCCATGTTTTCAGTCGATATTATGGAGTTAATTTGGAAAAAAGTTCGCGTTTTGAGGACTGAATTTTCGTTTTTTTTTTGGTAGCCAAATGTGATGTGCAAAACGGAGCTATTTCTAATACACAAATAATCTTTTTGGGAAAAACTGAGCATCTGCTATCTAACTGAGAGTCTCCTCATTGAAAACATCCGAAGTTCTTCAAAGGTAAATTATTTTATTTGAAGGCTTTTATGTTTTTGTTGAAATCTTGCGTGCTGGATGCTAACGCTAATGCTAACGCTAAATGCTACGCTAGCTAGCCACTTTTACACAAATGATTGTTTTCCTATGGTTGAGAAGCATATTTTGAAAATCTGAGATGACAGTGTTGTTTACAAAAGGCTAAGCTTGAGAGATGGCATATTTATTTCATTTCATTTGCGATTTTCATGAATAGTTAACGTTGCGTTATGGTAATGAGCTTAGGTCTGTAAATAGAATCCCGGATCCGGGTTTGGTCGACGCAACAGGTTAAAATCCAACTTGCTGGACCGACTTAGACAGTATATCCCAAGAGAGCCTTGTTTCCATGAAACAGAGTATGTTACAATCCCTGATGTCTCTCTGGAAAGAGACCCTCGCCCTGAGCTCATCAACTTTATTATCCAGAGACTGAACATTAGCGAGTAATATACTCTGAAGCGGTGGGTGGTGTGCGTGCCTCCTAAGTTGGACTAGAAGACCACTCCGAGTACCTCTCCTCCGCGGCGTTGTTTTGGGTTGGCCTCTGGAATCAGTTCAATTGCCCTGGGGGGTGCGAACAAAAGATCCGCTTTGGGAAAGTCATATACCTGGTTGTAACGCAAGTAGTGCTGGTGAGTTACCACTGCTCTGATATCCAATAGTTCTTCTCGGCTGTATGTAATAACACAAAAAAAATCTGGGCTAATAATGTTTCCTAAGAGCTAGAAGCAAGGCAGCCCTCTAATGTCGGCGCCATTTTAGGATCTCTAGGGTTGGGCCGCGTAGGCTTTGTCACCAGCTGGGTTAGTTTTAGATCATTAGACATGTTTTTTAGATTGTCTGAAGCCTGTATTTCCCAATCATAATTTAGGTCACCACGGATGATAACTGCTGATTTAGTAAAAGAAGACAACAAACTAATTATTTCCTTTAGTGCAAAAAAGGTTAGCCGAGGGAGGACGGTAGACCCCACCAGAGATTCTGGGTTCAAGCCCAGGCTCTGCCGCAGCCGGCCGTGACCGGGAGGCTCATGGCGCGACGCACAATTGGCCCAGCGTCGCCCGGGTTTGGCCGGCAGGGATATCCTTGTCTCATCACGCACTAGTGACTCCTGTGGCGGGCCAGCCGCAGTGCACGCTGACCAGGTGTACGGTGTTTCCTTCGACACATCTGGCTTCCGCGTTGGATGTGAGTTGTGTCAAGAAGCAGTGCGGCTTGGTTGGGTTGTGTTTCAGAGGACGTGTGGCCTTCGCCTCTCCCAGGAGTTGCAGCAATGAGACAAGACAGTAACTGCTACTAATTGGATACCACGAAATTGGGGAGAAAAAGGGGGTAAAAAATAATAAGAAAAGGGAAATATGAACACAGGGTTCAGGTCCTAGATTGTATGGGTGGAGCCCATCATCCCTGTAGAGCATCTTTTATTTCCAAAAGGTGTCAAAAATTGAGGCTTATCCTCTCAAGCTCTGTCAGTTTGGATGGGGAGGGTCGATGCACAGCTATTTTCAGGTCTCTCCAGAGTTGTTCGATTGGGTTCAAGTCCGGGCTCTGGCTGGGCCACTCAAGGACATTCAGAGACTTGTCCCGAAGCCACTCCCACATTGTCTTGGCTGTGTGCTTAAGGATGTTGTCCTCTTGGAAGGTGAACCTTTGCCCCAGTCTGAGGTCCTGAGCCCCCTGGAGCAGGTTTTCATCAAGGATCTCTCTGTACTTTGCTCTGTTCATCTTTCACTCCATCCTGACTAGTCTCCCAGTCCCTGAAAAACCTCCCCACAGCATGATGCTGCCACCACCATGCTTCACTGTAGGGATGGTGCCAGGTTTCCTCCATACGTGACACTTGGCTTACAGGCCAAAGAGTTCAATCTTAGTTTCATCAAACCAGATAATCTTGTTTCCCATGGTCTGAGAGTCCTTTAGTTGCCCTTTGCCAAACTCCAAGCGGGCTGTCATGTGGCTTATGAGTGGCTTCCGTCTGACCACTACCATAAAGGCCTGATTTGTGGAGGGCTTCAGAGATGGTTGTCCTTCTGGAAAGTTCTCCCATCTCCACCGAGGAACTCTGGAGCTCTGTCAGAGTGACCATCTGGTTCTTGGTCACCTCCCTGAACAAAAATCCATTCTCCCCCGATTGCTCAGTTTGGCCGCCCGGCCAGCTCTAGGTAGAGTCTTGGTGGTTCCAAACTTGATGAAACGTTCTTTGTAATCTCTGAAGGTAGTTGCTGCCAATCTGGGGAAAACTCAGTTTCCCCTTATGGCGGAAAATGGTAGACATCATTTTCGAAAAATTCTGTTAAACTCCACTCAAATAAAATATGTTGTTGAGGAATCAGCTAAAAGTCAATCACTCCACACAGTGTGATAGTTAGTTAGATTGAATCTCACAGTTCGTAGGATCACCACAGTTATAGGCAGCAAGCCAGAACACAACCACAGACTAAACTCCAGCCAGCACTAGGACCCACAATAAACACAACCAAGGCACAAAACTGGCAAAGAAATCTACAGCAGGGAGAGAGTGGCAATTAAATGCTGGGGTCCATCAAAGAAGCAATGCAACGGAGGCCATGTTACCAGAATGATAGCCAAAAGAGAAGCACCTTGGAGGGGATGTATTTTCCAGTACAGGACGGTGGAAAGCCGGGAGGGTGGCAAGTACTACACTGGGCCGAGGAGAGTCCAAAAAGTGTAAATCCAAGTGGATTTCAAGTTTGGAAGTAGTCCAAAAACATTGAAGACACAATGTCAAGTGGAAGGATGGAATATGTCCATATATAGTTATAATCTGTTGTTGGATCATCTACCCAAAATATGTAATCTTCTTAATTACTTTGCCAAACATATCATGACGATAGTGGTACTCAAAATGTGTTACATTTGTGAACGTCTAAATCAACATTTGGACCAGTTTAACAGCGCTGGTCCCTCCTATAGACAAGGGAAGAATAGCTCTGTAAAGGGCTCAATTATATAATTCTAACCATACATACAATGTTTCTGCCTCCAACGTAAAACAAGTGTTTGACTTCCACACAAAATTACTTCTTTACTTATTTTAAGTTTTAGGAAGTGTGTAGGTTTTATTCTTTATCGTAGAACTATGAAAGTTATGTATTTAGATCTGCATGCTTGAGACAAATTCAGCAATTGTCTGTGCTGTGAAGCAGTCAAGCTGGATAAATGTTTTTCTATGGACCGCCCCTTTGACATAATGTTGCAGTATATAAATGGATGTAATTATGCAGTCAACCACCAGAGGGAGGCAAATACAAGTTTATTCGATAGAGGACATTTACATGGTCCTAGGAAGGTCTGGACCTAGGATCACGGGAGACACTCAAGTTTCTGAATACTATATCTCTTGACACATTGATGAAAATAGTAATGGCCTCTAAACCTTCAAGCTGTATACTGGACCCTATTCCAACTAAACTACTGAAAGAGCTGCTTCCTGTGCTTGGCCCTCCTATGTTGAACATAATATACGGCTCCCTATCCACCGGATGTGTACCAAACTCACTAAAAGTGGCAGTAATAAAGCCTCTCTTGAAAAAGCCAAACCTTGACCCAGAAAATATAAAAAACTAAATTGGCCTATATCGAATCTCCCATTCCTCTCAAACATTTTTGAAAAAGCTGCTTGCGCAGCAACTCACTGCCTTCCTGAAGACAAACAATGTATACGGAACGCTTCACTCTGGTTTTAGACCCCATCATGGGACTGAGACTGCACTTGTGAAGGTGGTAAATTATATTTTAATGGCGTCAGACCGAAGCTCTGCATCTGTCCTCGTGCTCTTAAACCTTAGTGCTGCTTTTGATACCATCGATCACCACATTTTTTTGGAGAGATTGGAAACCTAAATTGGTCAACACGGACAAGTTCTGGCCTGGTTTAGATATTATCTGTCGGAAGATATCAGTTTGTCTCTGTAGATGGTTTGTCCTCTGACAAATCAACTGTAAATGTTGGTGTTCCTCAAGGCTCCGTTTTAGGACCACTATTGTTTTCACTATATATTTTACCTCTTGGTGATGTCATTCGGAAACTTAATGTTAACTTTCACTGCTATGCGGACAACACACAGCTGCACATTTTGATGAAACATGGTGAAGCCCCAAAATTGCCCTCCCTGGAAACCTGTGTTTCAGACATAAGGAAGTGGATGGCGGCAAATGTTCTACATTTAAACTCGGACAAAACAGAGATGCTAGTTCTAGGACCCAAGAAACAAAGAAATCTTCTGTTGACTCTGACAATTAATCTTGATGGTTGTACAGTCGTCTCAAATAAAACTGAAGGACCTCGCCGTTACTCTGGACCCTGATCTCTTTTTTGACAAACTTATAAAGACTGTTTCAAGGACAGCTTTTTCCATCTACATAACATTGCAAAAATTAGAAACTTTCTGTCCAAAATCATGCATAAAAATGTATCTATGCTTTTGTCACTTCTAGATTAGACTACTGCAATTCTCTACTTTCCGGCTACCCGGATAAAGAACTAAATACACTTCAGTTAGTGCTAAACATGGCTACTAGAATCTTGACTAGAACCAAAAAATGTTATCATATTATTCCAGTGCTAGCCTCTCTACACTGGCTTCCTGTTAAGGCTAGGGCTGATTTCAAGGTTTTACTGCTAACCTACAAAGCATTACATGGGCATGCTCCTACCTATCTTTACGTTTTGGTCCTGCCGTACATACCTACACATACGCTACGGTCACAAGACACAGGCCTCCTTACTGTCCCTAGAATTTCTAAGCAAACAGCTGGAATCAGGGCTTTCTCCTATAGAGCTCAATTTTTATGGAATGGTCTGCCAATCCATGTGAGAGATGCAGACTCGGTTTCACCCTTTAAGTCTTTATAGAAGACTCCTCTCTTCAGTAGGTCCTATGATTGAGTGTAGTCTGACCCAGGAGTGTGAAGGTGAATGGAAAGGCACTGGAGCAATGAACCGCCCTTGCTGTCTCTGCCTGAACTGTTCCCCTCGCTCCACTGGGATTCTCTGCCTCAAACCCTATTAATGGCGGCTGAGTCACTGGCTTACTGGTGCTCTTCCATGCCATCCCTAGGAAGGGTGCGTCACTTGAGTGGGTTGAGTTACTGACTTGATCTTCCTGTCCGGGTTGGCGCGCCACCTTGGGTTCGTGCCGTGGGGGAGATCTTCGTGGGCTATGCTCGGCTTTATCTCCGGATAGTAAATTGGTGGTTGAAGATATCCCTCTAGTGGTGTGGGGACTGTGCTTTGGCAAAGTGGGTGGGGTTATGTCCTGCCTGTTTGGCCCTGCCCGGGGGTATCGTCGGGCCACAGTGTCTCCCGACCCCTCCTGTCTCAGCCTCCAGTATTTATGCTGCAATAGTTTATGTGTCGGGGGGCTAGGGTCACTCTGTTATATCTGGAGTATTCCTCCTGTCTTATCCGGTGTCCTGTGTGAATTTAAGTATACTCTCCATAATTCTCTCTTTTACTCTCTTTTTTCTCTCTCTCGCTCGCGCTCTCTCGGAGGACCTGAGCCCTAGGACCATGCCTCAGGACTACCTGGCCTGATGACTCCTTGCTGTTCCCAGTTCACCTGTGAGTACAGGCCTGTATACTCTACCAGTGAGTACAGGCCTGTATACTCTACCAGTGAGTACAGGGCTGTATACTCTACCAGTGAGTACAGGGCTGTATAGTACAGGCAGGCTGTATACTCTACCAGTGAGTACAGGCCTGTATACTCTACCAGTGAGTACAGGCCTGTATAATCTACCAGTGAGTACAGGCCTGTATACTCTACCAGTGAGTACAAGCCTGTATACTCTACCAGTGAGTACAGGCCTGTATACTCTACCAGTGAGTACAGGCCTGTATACTCTACCAGTGAGTACAGGCCTGTATAATCTACCAGTGAGTACAGGCCTGTATACTCTACCAGTGAGTACAGGCTTGTATACTCTACCAGTGAGTACAGGCCTGTATACTCTACAAGGTGAGTACAGGTCTGTATACTCTACAAGGTGAGTACAGGTAGAGTACACAAGCCTGTACTCATTGGTAGACTGTACTTACAGTCAGTGCATTCAACCAAGGTTGATAAAGAAAACACATATCAGTCATAGCAAGTAAAAAGCTTCTGTAACTGGTACTGAAGATGTTGTTGTAGTTAACAATACATTGGTCTTCAAAATAATTGTAATTACAACAAGATAGCTTATGATATATCCTGATAGCTCAGTATTGTATTGGCACTATTCATGGGAACTCGATGTCAGAGCAATGAAACACAGTGCAATACAGTGAAAGGGACTGTTAAACTGTAAGAAAATTATTTTTACAGTATTTTACTGTAATTACAAGGGATTAGAGGAAGCAGGTTGGCTGTAGGCATTTGCATATTACATAATATTATTGAATACTAGAGGCCTAATCAAATGCTTCCAAACTGGTTGTGATTACAGTGCAAAACAGATTAAAAGGACATGGGTAAATTGTGAAGCATTAAAAGGTTTAACACCCACTACCACTATAGTGATGTTACATTTGATACCGCCGCTCTGAGGCATGCGTCGGAATCGCTTAATTTATTTCGTAGCAGTGTGCTGATGCCTGTCTCGCTTTATCAGAAGCACGTGATCAATGACGTTCAAAGCTTTGTTTCGTCGAACAACCACCTGATTGGTTTGGCATTGGTTTCCGTGGAAGACAAAAAGGCTACACTGCCCATGCGCTACAACATGTGCGACATTATCTCTAATAATTTGACTATTCTAAATTCTTATGACCAGCAGGTGCCACTAATGTACACTGTGTTGATCAATGCCTCAAGTACTTAACCTATTTTTGACACAATTGGCTGGAAAGCCTCAATGGTTAAGGAAGTTTTGTTTCCCCATCACTAGAGACCTATTTCTTGTACACAATATATTTAGGGAACTACTGCCACATATCACTTAAATTGGTACAGGCCACGCAGTAACAGATGCAACAAAGACAGCCACTTACAAGGCAAGCCTTAAAATGTGTTAATGAGTCAATATCTTCCCAAAGCACATGAAACCCGACCTCTTCAAAGAGTATCTTAAATAATCCTCCACCTCACCTTGACACCCCCCCATTTGTATTTTTTTGATAAAATAATAATCCTGAACCTGCACTTGACCCCCCCTTGCTAGCTCTGACTTTACTGATAGTTACTGTATTGAGGAACGTGTAGTTACTATGCCGTGACGTGCTTGTCCCACCTAGCTATCTTACGATGAATGCACTAACTGTAAGTCACTCTAGATAAGAGCATATGCTAAATGACAAACATGTAATACCATGCACCCACTAGTGTTGAAAAAAATTGGGCTCTCATGGTATGGTACTGTATTCTAAATTTCAGTAAATTACTAGCAGCAATTAGCCAATAGATGATAGAGTATCAGAACAAAGTGCATAAAATGACTAAAGTGCACTATATTACCATATTCTGTGTGGGTACAGCATTCTTACTCATGGGTGCAACAAATATAGCCTCTTACAAGGCTCGCCTTAAAATATGTTAATGAGCCAGATACTTTCCCCGCTCACAACATTTCCCCACAATGTACCATAATGAATACTGTAAAACACATTTTACTGTATTTTACAGTGCATTCTACTGTGTACTGCCGTTGAAATTACAGAAAGGTTGTACAGTGTGCTGTAAAACAAATGTGCAGTATTTTACTGTGCATTCTACAGTAATTTATTGCATTCAGTTTATACAGTATCGTACTGTTGACTAATACAGTAGGTTACTGGTAAAATTACAAAAACGGTGTAGAGTATGCAGACAAGTTTTGAACAAGTGCAGTGCCTTTTGACGGCAGCAATATTTTTGGTTAGGGAACTACTGTAGAATAACATTATTGTGTTTTGTTATGTAAGGTATGATGTTTAGACATTGCTTCCTGTATTCTCTGACACTCCCTCTCTCTCAAGGCAGGACATGACCAGTGCAGAAGCAGTAAATTCAGCTGCAGCCTACAGGCTTTGTGATGGTATGCCCAAAGAATTCCTGTCCCACATTCATTTCACTTTGCCTCTTCGGGACACCCAGATGCCTATCCCTCTCCAACCAGCTCTACTTCTGCTCTCTGATTATATCCCTGTCTTTATACTATCACCATTGTTACTGTCAAACAGAGAGACAAGGATTGAGTCCCAAATGGCACCCTATTCCCTATACTGCATTACTTTTGACCAGGGCCTGCACTACAATATAAATAGGATGTTATTTGGGGCCAATTCAAGTATTTACGTATCTGACTACACTGTCACGGGAGACAAAGGCAAAAACCATGCAGTCATCTCAGAACAAAACAAACACAGAAATGATCAACAAGTATCCAACGACAACAGAAAATAAAAGTTTAAAACGTATCAGCCCCTTGCTGTCAGCTAGCACAGTTCAATGAGGTGCTGAAATCATTCATGATTTATCTCAAATGCATTCAGTCCCAGAATTGAATATAGGCCAGATGACACCACTACAGTACTTACTCAGTTCATGGTGACAGTTTTTGCTTTCCAAACAAAAAATTCAACACTTTGCTGAGTGTTAGAGTGGTTAACTCTTACCACTGACCCTGCAGCTGCTGTAAATCCTCAGAGAGATGTATTCCTGTATTCTGACATGGGGTAGAGGGCATTTTAGTACGACATCTGGAAACGGTTTGTCACAACTCCACAGAAGCTGTGTGTGTGTCTGTTTGGACAGGCTTTGTTAACACATTTCATAAGGAATAGTGTCCAGTGGCAAAGACTATAGAAACTGGATCTGAGCAGAATGTGTTAATTCAAGTTTAATAGATATCTACACGTTTTTTCTGACATTTAGATTTAATTCAACAAAATGAGCATTCTAGATAACATGACAACACTTACTGCTTCTATGATTTTGGATCCACAAGGCTATATGGAAAGGATCCTGCTTGCTTCTTTGACTTGGTTTTAGCCTGGTTTAGCCCACGTTTATCACACCGTCAGCCTTAGTTTGTCCTGGTTTTCTCCAGGTTAGTCTTCCTCAGATCCCTGCAGTCAGTCAGTGTGTGAGTGTCATCTTCCTCCAACTCTCCCCCTAACACTGAACACTGCTGCCTGCCTGCTGTCTGCAGAGAGACTAGGTCTTCAAAACAAGTGGAGTGGAGAGAGGGAGGGAGGAAGAGAGGGAGGGTTGGAGAAATAAAGGGAGGAGCACAGATTGTGACCTATAGGGATGAAAGAAAAATAACAACAACACGAGAGAGAAAGGGCAGATACAAGGAGAGAGAGAGCAACTTGAGGGGACTAGAGGGGAGAGCGGGGAGAGAGAGAAAAGAGACAGAGAGATAAGGCGAGAGAGCAATGAAGGGACCCAGAGAGAGAGAGAAAGGGGGGGGGGGGGGTAAAGTAGCTGAAAAAAGATTTAACAGTTTGTCTGGACAAATTAAACAAATTGTTCTCCCAGCGTTTTGTGCATGTTGTAAAGTGCATGTTTAGGTAATCCAACTTTAACCGACGGTGTTAGCCGTTATTGTAATTTTATCAGTAATTTACTGTATTAATCAACAGTATGGTACTGTATAAACTGAATACAGTAGATTACCATAGAATGCACAGTAAAATACTGTACATTTGTTTTACAGCACACTGTAAGAGCTTCCTGTAATTTCAAGAGTTATACAATGTAGAATGCACAGTAAATGCACAACAACATCACAGTGCTACATTAGCTGTACCAATTATTTTACCTTATGTAACCAGGTAGGCAAGTTGAGAACAAGTTCTCATTTACAACTGCGACCTGGCCAAGATAAAGCAAAGCATTTCGACACATACAACAACACAGAGTTACACATGGAGTAAACATACAGTCAATAATACAGTAGAAAAATAAGACTATATACAATGTGAGCAAATGAGGTGAGATAAGGGAGGTAAAGGCAACACAAAAAAAGGCCATGGTGGCAAAGTAAATACAATATAGCAAGTAAAACACTGGAATGGTAGATTTGCAGTGGAAGAATGTGCAAGGTAGAGATAGAAATAATGGGGTGCAAAGGAGCAAAATAAATAAATACAGTAGGGGGAGAGGTAGTTGTTTGGGCTAAATTAGAGATGGGCTATGTACATGTACATGGATTGGAGATGTTTGATGTGAGTCTGGAAGGAGAGTTTACAGTCTAACCAGACACCTAGGTATTTGTAGTTGTCCACATATTCTAAGTCAGAACTGTCCAGAGTAGTGATGTTGGACAGGTGGGCAGGTGCAGGCAGCGATTGGTTTAGTTTGACTTGTATTTAAGAGCAGTTGGAGGCCACGGAAGGAGAGTAGTATGGCATTGAAGCTCGTCTGGAGGTTAGTTAACACAGTGTCCAAAGACGGGCCAGAAGTATATAGAATGGTGTTGTCTGCGTAGAGGTGGATCAGAGACTCACCAGCAGCAAGAGCAACATCATTGATGTATACAGAGAAGAGAGTCGGTCCAAGAATTGAACGCTGTGGCACCCCCATAGAGACTGCCAGAGGCCTGGACAACAGGCCCTCCGATTTGACACACTGAACTCTATCAGAGAAGTAGTTGGTGAACCAGGCGAGGCAATCATTTAACAAACCAAGGCTATCGAGTCTGCCGATGAGGATGTGGTGATTGACAGAGTCGAAATCCTTGGCCAGGTCAATGAATACAGCTGCACAGTATTGTTTCTTTTCGATGGCGGTTAAGATATCGTTTAAGACCTTGAGTGTGGCTGAGGTGCACCCATGACCAGCTCTGAAACCAGATTGCATCGCAGAGAAGGTATGGTGGGATTCAAAATGGTCGGTAATCTGTTTGTTGACTTGGCTTTCGAAGACCTTAGAAAGGCAGGGTAGGATAGATTTAGGTCTGTAGCAGTTTGGGTCAAGAGTGTCCCCCCCTTTGAAGAGGGGGATGACCGCAGCTGCTTTCCAATCTTTGGGAACCTCAGACGACCAATAGAGATCCTGGTTCAAGTCCAGGCTCTGTCACAGCCAGCCGCAACCGAGAGACTCATGGGGCGGCGCATAATTGGCCCAGCGTTGTCCGGGTTAAGGGAGGGTATGGCCGGCAGGGATGTCCTTTCCCCATTGCGCTGTAGTGACGCCTGTGGCAGACCGGGTGCATGCCCGCTGACACGGTCGCCAGGTGTACAGTGTTTCTTCCGACACATTGGTGTGGCTGGTTTCCGGGTTAAGTGGGCATTGTATCAAGAAGCAGTGCGGCTTGGTTGGGTTGTGTTTCAAAAGATGCACGGCTCTCAACCTTCACCTCTCCCAAGTCCGTACGGGAGTTGCAGCGATGGGACAAGACTGTAACTACCAATTGGGGAGAAAAAGGGTTAAAAAAAAAGAAAAGAAAAAGAATGCACAGTAAAATACCATAAATATGTTTTACAGTATTAATGATGGTGCATTGTGGGAAAACGTTGTAGGCAGGGAGTCTCTGGCTCATTAGAATATTTTAAGGCGAGCCTTGTAAGAGGCTATATTTGTTGCACCCATGAGTGAGAATCCTGTACCCCCACACAATACACTAACATACTGTATTTTATTAATTTTATAGAATTTGTCCTGAAACTCTACAGTAACTTACTGGCCAATTGCTACATGTAATTTAATATAATTCAGAATACAGTGTCTTACCACATTTTTGGAGAACAAAAGATGATTTTGAACTCTAGTGGGTGCATGGTATTGTTGTTTCTCACTCATTAACATACTTTGAGGCCTGTCTTGTAAGAGGCTATATTTGTTACAGCTGTTAGTGAGAGTCCTGTACCAATTGAAGTGATATGTGGTAGAAGTTGCCTAACAATTAAATGTATATAGGGAACAGGTCAGAGTGGTAGTGGGTCTTAAATGTTTTACTGTTACCCATGTCCATTTTATCTGTTTTGCTCTGTGATTACAGCCAGTTAGGAAGCTTTTGTTTTGGCCTCTAGAAGTGCAAGTGATACACAACACCGATTATGAATTAATATGCTGTAATATGCAAATTACTGCAGCCAACCTGCTTGCTGTAATGCCTTGTAATTACAGTAAAATACTGTAGAAATAATTTTGTTAGAACTTTAAAGTCACTTTTAATGTTCTGTGTGTTATTGCTCTGGCTTCAAATTACCATTAATATCTCAGTATATGATTGGATTGGATCTAGTCAGAGATACATCGTAAGATATCTTGCTGTAATTCCAATTACACTGAAGACCAACGTATCCTTAACCACAACATTTTCAGTAACAGTTGATATGACTGTGAAATGTGTTTTCTTTATCAACCTTGGTTGAATGCACTGACTGTAAGTTGATAAGTACAAGAGTGTCCGCTAAATGGCCAAAATGTAAATCGAAAAATTAAAACTTGCAAAGAAGACTGGGTAATATGTCACTGGGTCGGTAATTCCAGTAATATACTGTAAATTAGATTACAGCAATGGTTCCCAAACTTTTTATAGTCCTGTACCACTTCAAACATTCAACCTCCAGTTGCGTACCCCATCTAGCACCAGGATCAGCACACTCTCAGGTACAGTTAAAGTGACTATGCATCGATGATAAACATAGAGTAGCAGCAGCGTAAAAGAGTGGGTTGGCGGGTACGGGGTGGCGGGACACAATGCAAATAGTCCGGGTAGCCATTCCGAGGAGGCACCGGTTAGTCTGGCTAATTGAGGTAATATGTACGTGAATGTATAGTTAAAGTGACTATGTATAGATGATAAACAGAGAGTAGCAGCAGCGTAAAATAGTGGTTGGCGGGGTGCTGGGACACAATGCAAATAGTCAGGGTAGCCATTTGATTACCTGTTCAGGGTCTTATGGCTTGGGGGTAAAAGCTGTTGTAAGCCTTTTTGTCCTAGACTTGGCGCTCCGCTACCGCTTGCCATGCGGTAGCAGAGAGAACAGTCTATGACTGGGGTGGCTGGGGTCTTTGACAATTTTTAGGGCCTTCCTCTGACACCACCTGGTATAGAGGTCCTGGACGGCAGGCAGTTTAGCCCCAGTGATGTACTGGGCCATACGCACTACCCTCTGTAGCAGTTGCCGTACCAGGCAGTGATGCAACCTGTCAGGATGCTCTCCATGTTGCAGCTGAAGAACCTTTTGAGGATCTGAGGACCCATGCCAAATCTTTTCAGTCTTCTGAGGGGGAATATGTTTTTTCGTGCCCTCTTCACAACTGTCTTGGTGTGTTTGGACCATGTTAGTTTGTTGGTGATGTGGACGCCAAGGAACTTGAAAGTCTCAACCTGCTCCACTACAGCGCCGTCGATGAGAATGGGGGCGTGCTCGGTCCTCCTTTTCCTGTAGTCCACAATCATCTCCTTTGTCTTGGTTATGTTGAGGGATAGGTTGTTATTCTGGCACCACCCGGCCAGGTCTCTGACCTCCTCCCTATAGGCTGTCTCGTCATTGTCGGTGATATTGCCTACCACTGTTGTGTCATCTGCAAACTTTATGATGGTGTTGGAGACGTGCCTCGCCATGCAGTCATGGGTGAACAGGGAGTACAGGAGCGGACTGAGCACGCACCCCTGAGGGGCTCCAGTATTGAGGATCAGCGTGGCAGATGTGTTGCTACCTACCCTCACCACCTGGGGGCGGCCCATCAGGAAGGGTCCTTAACTTAGGAAGGGTCCTTAACACAGGGTCCTTAACTTAGTGATGAGCTTTGAGGGCACAATGGTGATGAACGCTGAGCTGTAGTCAATGAATAGCGTTCTTATGTAGGTGTTACTTTTGTCCAGGTGGGAAAGGGCAGTGCAATAGAGATTGCATCATCTGTTTGAGCGGTATGCAAATTGGATAGTGCATTTCATGTTAAAAAAAAATGTAAAATTGAAATCGAAAACCTTGATTTTTTTTTTTTTAAATCTTACTTAAACCGAACTGATTTCAAAAAGCACAAATTGCTCAGCATTCGGTACTGTACAATGGATTACTGTCAAATGGATTACAGTAGCTGTGCTCTAAAATAAATTAAAGTAACTTTCTGGCCAATTGCTGCCAGTAAATTACAAGAAATTTGACAGGAAATGTTTTACAGTGTGATGCCACAAAAGGTTTTATTGAACACTGTGATGATAATAATAGTGTGATGTGAGAAGGATTTCAACAGGACTGATATTTCAATTTTCGACTTGGAAAGAAGCCAAAATAGTCAAGACGTTGTCAGTGAACAATACCACTCATACTGCTACATGTATATTAATATAACTGTAGGTATAGGGGTGTTAAATTATGCTTACATATCAAACTAAAACCATGCCTTTCTGCTTACGTGCAAATAAAGTTGGAGTCGTCACACTCCCAACAACATCATGTGCAGTCTGCTGTTGGATGGGAATCCCAACTTCACTCACTTACCTTAGACCTACACACACACACACACACACACACACACACACACACACACACACACACACACACATCTGTAACTAGCTCCTTAACGTGATGAATGACTGAATCCCTTCATGGAGGGAGCTGTAAAGGCTCAGTGATTTCTGTCAATCAACTCACTCCATTCTAAAGATTGAAGAGATGAATGATCGACAGATTGCTGCCCCATAGTGCTCTGGTCAAAAGTAGTGCACTATATATGCAATAGGGTGCCATTTGGGACACACCCAGAGACTAAAGCACGGGTAGGCAACTATATTCAGCCGTGGAATGATTTTTGTTGGAGCAGATGGTCGGCGGGCCAGAACATAACAAATAAACCACAACTAAGCCCCAAAAGAAATTGTATTTTCAAATATAATCATTTCATACCTTGATTGCACTACATTATTTTGTTTTGTAATTTAAAACAGGACTTTGTTACGAGAGGCGTATCTAGACAGCTGCTGTTGTCACCAACTCTGTTTTGTGGTAGGCTAGTTGACACACATGGCTTTGATACTGGTGTTGAGTGGCAAAACCATTCCCTGAATCCCCAAGGCCCTACTAACTCTCTGACACACACACACACACACACACACACACACACACCTATATTGGTCTATTTTCTGTAGATTAAGTTTGGATTAGCAGGTTCCCATACCTCTTTCACACTGAGGGCTTTTCTCTATGTCTCCTGAGATCAACCAACACAATGTTAGTATCAGTTGGTTATTGTGGTTATTATTATGAACCATGTGGATTCATTAATGTGTGTGTGTGTGTGTGTGTGTGTGTGTGTGTGTGTGTGTGTGTGTGTGTGTGTGTGTGTGTGTGTGTGTGTGTGTGTGTGTGTGTGTGTGTGTGTGTGTGTGTGTGTGTGTGTGTGTAAGTGTAAGTGTAAGTGTAAGTGCACTACTGACAAACTGACACTCGCTAAACTTGGTTCTGACATGCACGTTATTTATTTTTCTGACATTCACTCTACCTACTCAGTTGATGAAGGGGTGAACTGCAGGGTTTACATACAGTAACAAACATGATCAAGATTAAATAAATGATATACATAAAAGGTTATGCCATCATCTCACATCACGCCCATAGGAATGTCAGTCAAGACACAATCAAGTGAGACGACAAAAATACATAAAATCAAATCAAACGTTATTTGCCACATGTGCCGTGAAATGCACAAGTGAATGAGTGAATGAAATGACACTGGGGAATAAATAAATATTATTCCGCAGTACTATCAAATCACCACTAGATGCCACTCTTATCCTATGTACAATTAATTTACATACTATCAACAGAACAGAGCCATGGAACAGGTAGGCAAACTTAACAAGGTCTACGGCTGTGTGTGTGTCACAGGAGGTTGGGGGCACCTTAATTGGGGAGGACAGCTCATGGTAATGGCTGGAGCGTTTTAGGTGGAATGGTATCAAATATATTAAACACGTGGTTTCCATGTGTTTGATGCCATTCCATTTGCTCCATTACAGCCATTATTATGAGCCGTCCTCCCCTCAGAAGAAATGTCTATGATTCTTTCAGATTTGTATCTGGTCCACACTGCCTAAATGTGTACTTATTTGTGTAAATGCATTTGATGTCAATGTCTGGAAAAGACGTCTAAAAGACGTATTTTCAATGTCATTTTGCTTACTGGGAAAGAACAGATAGAAAGGTCAACAAGAACCAGAGGCCGGTGGGAGGAGCTATAGCAGGACTGGCTCATTGTAATGGCTGGAATGGAATCAATGGAACGATATCAAACACATCAAACATATGGACCCTGTCATCCTATAGCTCCTCCCACCAGCCGCCACTGAGAAGAACATATAGGAAGATAGAAAGTGCCATTCTCTCCAACAGAAACCTTACAGGCAGCGGTGAGTAGCTCACACACGCATTCAGTGATTTGGCAAGAGTACAAATCACCTGGGACCAGGCTAGGAGGGAGGGGATTAGGAGACAGATTAGTTAATACCCTAATAGACTAACTTTCATAGCTAATGTTACTTCCAAAGATTTAAAAAAGTATATTTGTTACCATGACTAGCTAACTAGTGGTAAACAAAAGTCTAGCGTAGGTGAAGGCTAAAAGCTATACTTAGCTAGGTAGATATTTAGCAGTAACGTGCCTCGAACACTCCATCTAGTTCCTCAGTTATATCATCTGCATTAAGTTTCAGCGCCACCCCAGAGATAACCCCCTTGATAGGTGTCCTGCTTTGAAGACCCACACACTACACATTCCATTCAGATAACTGTTTAAAGGGCACAAAGCTCCGCAGACACCAAACAAAAAAAAGAAAACACTTGTTATTCTAACTGACGCCGCATTACTCAACGCATCCATGATTTTTATAGAGATTTCCTCCAACCCCCATGTTATCCAGCTTGATGAGTAGGCCTCCCTTCCACATCATATCATAAGCCTACATCAAAGAAAACGGCTACCACCACCTCCTTATTTGCCTGTGCCTTCCGTTTGACTGACTCAATGCACAGTTCAGGATCAATCGTTCCCCTGCCTTTCCTGAACCCACGTTGATCTGGTGACATTAGTCCTCTACTCTCCAGAAAGTACATTATCATCCTTTCCATAAGTTTATATACATGAGATGTCATCGCTATCGGCCCATAGCTTGAAGGATTATTAGGGTCTTTCCCTGGTTTCCATATTGGCACCACTACAGTCTGCTTCCAACTTCCAGGCGGTTTCCCTTCCTGCCACACCTTATTGTAAAGGCCCAATACTTTCCCCATTGCAGTGTCACTGAGATGAGCCATCATGATGTAACACATCCCATCCATCCCAGGAGATGTTGCTCCAGCTTTAGCTAATGCTCTCTTCATCTCATTCAATGTAAAAGGGCCATTCAATGTATCCCCACTTTCGCTCACTGATCCAGGACCCTCTGATGTTCTCCTCTGGCCCTCTCTCTCCCACGCTTCTGTCAGATTATTTGAGCTGAGCACCTTCACAAATGCCTGGGCTAACATCTCTGCCTTCTCCATGTCTCTCACTGCAACAGTCTCCCCACTTTACAGCACAGGGAGATCCCAATCTATTCTGACCCCACTCATCCTCTTAATCATCCCCTATACAGTACCTTTCCCACAGAAGTGGTCCTGCCTATGTTTCCACAGAACCGGCACCAATATCCTCTCTTAACTGTCCTAATGATTGTTCTTACTACTGCTTGTTTATAATGAATCAGGTGCTGGTAATTATGGGACCTTTTCAACATTCTGAAAGCCCTGTTCCTACACTTCACTATTTCTCTACACTCTTCAATCCACATTTTATATATTTTTTATCCCACCCTTCAGCTACCCTTAACCCCTCCCATCTATCTCTAAAAACCATCCAGTCTTGACTTCTACTTGCCATATATTTTTCACTGTGCTGTGATGTTTCACAAAAGTTCTGAACCTACCTATTCTTATAGTTTCCACAGATTCTACATTAAAGACGAACACCTTTACTAAAAGTACTATTATATTATTGTTCGACTGACCATGGCTTTTCAAGTCACCCAGCAATGCTATTTGCAAAGATAGCTTTAAGTGAATGTTGGGATTTTTCAGCCATTCCTGAACCTGCGAACCTGCGAACAAACTACACATGGGCAATACCAAAACAAGTGATCTAATGATTATATATCTTTGCAACAAAATATGCAGAGCTGGGATGTTTGTATCCCCCATATACATAACATTCTATTGGAAAACAAACTGGATGATCTCCGTTCGAGATTGTCCTACCAACTGTAATATCTCATGTTAATAGAGTTGTGGCTGAACGATGACACGGAGAATATAGAACTGGCAGGGTTTTCCGTGCATCGGCAGGACAGAACAGCTACGTCGGGTAAGACTAGGGGTGGGGGTGTGTGTCTATTTGTCAATAACAGGTGAAGCGATGTCTAATATTAAAGAAGTCTCAAGGTATTGCTTGCCTGAGGTAGAGTACATTATGATAAGCTGCAGACCACACGATCTACCAAGAGAGTTCTTATCTATATTATTCGTAGCCTTCTATTTACCTCCAAAGAACGAAGCTGGCACTAAGACCGCACTCAACAAGCTGTATAAGGCCATAAGCAAACAAGAAAATGCTCATCCAGAAGCTCCTAGTGGCCCGGGGACTTTAATGCAGGCAAACTGAAATCTGAGTTACCTCATTTCTACCAGCATGTCACATGTGCAACCAGAGGGGAAAAAATCTGGACCACATTTACTCAACACACAGAGACGCATACATAGCTCTCCCTCGCCCTCCATTTGGAAAATCTGACCATAAGTCTATCCTCCTGATTCCTGCTTACAAGCACAAACTAAAGCAGGAAGTACCAGTGACTCGCTCAATACGGAAGTGGTCAGATGACGTGGATGCTACGCCTCCTGTACTCCCTGTTCACTCATGACTGCATGGCCAGGCACGACTCCAACACCATCATCAAGTTTGCCGATGACACAACCTTGGTACGCCTGATCAACGACAATGATGACACAGCCTACAGGGAGGTCAGAGACCTGGAGTTGTGGTGCCAGGACAACAACCTCTCCCTCAATGTGAGAAAGACAAAGGAGCTGATGATAGGCTGAGAGAAATTCATGATAAAAAGATTGTGGGAGCTATTTTGTTAGACTTTAGTGTGGCTTTTGACATCGATCATAGTCTGCTGCTGGAAAAACGTGTCATGGCTTTACAGCCCCTACTATATTGTGGATAAAGAGTTACCTGTCTAACAGAACACACATTGTAATATTATTGTATGGTGGTTTTATACATTTTGTATTGTAGATATGTAGTGGTGTAATAATGTTATGATATACTCTTTTATCTTTTGTTTTATGTGTGATAAGTAGTTGCTGCCTTAGCAGAAGCTAATGGGGATCGATAATAAATACAAATACAAATTATATTATTTACAAAGATTATACAATTTTTAAACATTTATTTTAACATATTTTTTTATCAATTATTATTGTTCTGGTGGATTAAACTGAAATTGCAACCAGCTTTCTATGGCTTGTTTTAAAAAATATTAATATTTCTGAGATTATTTAATTTTTAAATGACTGAAAGTGAGAGGTTGTAATCTGAATTCATGGAAAGGGCTATTTTTGAACAGAAGGTAAGCCATTCCTAATCATCTGTTGCAGAACCAGTTCGGATTCAAGTATAACTTGTATGACTGAAGCCTTTAGTCAAATCAAACTTTATTGCCACATGCGCCGAATACAACAAGTGTAGACTTTACTGTGAAATGCTTACTTACAAGCCCGTAACCAACAGTGCAGTTCAAGAAGAAGAAAATATTTACCAAGTAGGCTAAAATAAAACGTAATAATAAAAAGTAACACAATAAGAATAACGAGGCTATATACAGGGAGCACCGGTACCGAGTCCATGTGCAGGGGTACAGGCTAGTTGAAGACTATGCGTAGGTAACAAACAAACAGCGAGTAGCAGCAGTGTACAAAAGGGAGGGGGTGTCAATGTAAATTGTGCAGTGCAATTTTTATGAATTGTTCAGCAGTCTAATGGCTTGGGGGTAGAAGCTGTTGAGGAGCCTCTTGGTCCTAGACTTGCCACTCTGGTACCGCTTGCCGTGCGGTAGCAGAGGAAACAGTCTATAACTTGGGTGACCGGAGTCTCTGACAATTTTATGGGCTTTCCTCTGACACCGCCTATTATATAGGTCTTGGATGGCAGGAAGCTTAGCCCCAGTGATGTACTGGGCCGTACACACTACCCTCTGTAGCGCCTTACGGTCAGATGCCGAGCAGTTGCCATACCAGGTGGTGACGCAACCGGTCAGGATGCTCTCAATGCAGATTTCAATATTGCAGATTTATTGTTGGATCTGATTTTACTAGCTAACATTTCCATGGCCATAATAAATAGATACAGTATGCTGATAGTGGACAAACTTGTTTTACTACTCTTTTACAGTTGAATACTTTGAGATGTAGACATTATTTACTATTTTACACCTGGGGTTACTATACATTCTGTAACTTTAACCCATTGCATAAGAGATTCTCCTAAATTAAAATAGTCCATGCATTTCTGTATACATTATAGCTGTTCTTTATCAAAGGCCTGGTTCTATTGTTTTCAGTTATAGTCTTACATTATCTCCAATGTATCTCCTATGTAAAAAATCTGATTAGGATTAATAATATTCGACAACACCTTTTTAATTCTAAGTGCTATACATTTTGCTAAAATGTTGGCATCACAACACTGAAGTGTAAGGGTTCTCCATTTTTATAGGAGTGGTTAAAACATGTTAATAATGGACATTTGAGTACATCTACAAATATTTGATATACCTCAACTGCAATCCAGCCTTGCCATTAAAGGCTTTAATTACAGTGCCTTGCGAAAGTATTCGGCCCCCTTGAACTTTGCGACCTTTTGCCACATTTCAGGCTTCAAACAAAGATATAAAACTGTAAAATCAACTAGAATCAACAACAAGTGGGACTCAATCATGAAGTGGAACGACATTTATTGGATATTTCAAACTTTTTTAACAAATCAAAAACTGAAAAATTGGGCGTGCAAAATTATTCAGCCCCCTTAAGTTAATACTTTGTAGCGCCACCTTTTGCTGCGATTACAGCTGTAAGTCGCTTGGGGTATGTCTATCAGTTTTGCACATCGAGAGACTGAAATGTTTTCCCATTCCTCCTTGCAAAACAGCTCGAGCTCAGTGAGGTTGGATGGAGAGCATTTGTGAACAGCAGTTTTCAGTTCTTTCCACAGATTCTCGATTGGATTCAGGTCTGGACTTTGACTTGGCCATTCTAACCCCTGGATATGTTTATTTTTGAACCATTCCATTGTAGATTTTGCTTTATGTTTTGGATCATTGTCTTGTTGGAAGACAAATCTCCGTCCCAGTCTCAGGTCTTTTGCAGACTCCATCAGGTTTTCTTCCAGAATGGTCCTGTATTTGGCTCCATCCATCTTCCCATCAATTTTAACCATCTTCCCTGTCCCTGCTGAAGAAAAGCAGGCCCAAACCATGATGCTGCCACCACCATGTTTGACAGTGGGGATGGTGTGTTCAGGGTGATGAGCTGTGTTGCTTTTACGCCAAACATAACGTTTTGCATTGTTGCCAAAAAGTTCAATTTTGGTTTCATCTGACCAGAGCACCTTCTTCCACATGTTTGGTGTGTCTCCCAGGTGGCTTGTGGCAAACTTTAAACAACACTTTTTATGGATATCTTTAAGAAATGGCTTTCTTCTTGCCACTCTTCCATAAAGGCCAGATTTGTGCAATATATGACTGATTGTTGTCCTATGGACAGAGTCTCCCACCTCAGCTGTAGATCTCTGCAGTTCATCCAGAGTGATCATGGGCCTCTTGGCTGCATCTCTGATCAGTCTTCTCCTTGTATGAGCTGAAAGTTTAGAGGGACGGCCAGGTCTTGGTAGATTTGCAGTGGTCTGATACTCCTTCCATTTCAATATTATCGCTTGCACAGTGCTCCCTGGGATGTTTAAAGCTTGGGAAATATTTTTGTATCCAAATCCGGCTTTAAACTTCTTCACAACAGTATCTCGGACCTGCCTGGTTTGTTCCTTGTTCTTCATGATGCTCTCTGCGCTTTTAACGGACCTCTGAGACTATCACAGTGCAGGTGCATTTATACGGAGACTTGATTACACACAGGTGGATTGTATTTATCATCATTAGTCATTTAGGTCAACATTGGATCATTCAGAGATCCTCACTGAACTTCTGGAGAGAGTTTGCTGCACTGAAAGTAAAGGGGCTGAATAATTTTGCACGCCCAATTTTTCAGTTTTTGGTTTGTTAAAAAAGTTTGAAATATCCAATAAATGTCGTTCCACTTCATGATTGTGTCCCACTTGTTGTTGATTCTTCACAAAAAAATACAGTTTTATATCTTTATGTTTGAAGCCTGAAATGTGGCAAAAGGTCGCAAAGTTCAAGGGGGCCGAATACTTTCGCAAGGCACTGTACATCTAGAAATTCACCCTCTGTATTCAGGCCTTCACACAAGTCTTTCTGTACTTCTGTTCATTTTACACTACTAATAGAAAAAAATTCCTCACAATTAACTTCAGTTAGTAGAGATGGACTAGACTGAAATGAAACATAAGCTTAAAGTACTTTGCTTCCTCTCAAAATATTGTTTGGTGAATCATGGATGACACCATCATTTGTAACAAGTTTCTGTATATTATTTTTGGTAGCATTTCTATGTTGAAGATTAAAAAAGAATTTGGTGCATTTTTCCCAATATTCCATCCAGTTTGCTTTATTTTGTTAATATATTACACTTGATCTTTCTTGAATAAGCAACTCCATTTCTTTGTTTTTCTTCTAATTTCTTCTGTTCATGAAAATAAAAATGTGGTTTTGGTATTAATTTAAGGTTAGGGTTATGCTTAGTAGTGTGTTTAAGGTTATTGTTAGGTTTAAAATTACATTTTAAGAAGAGAAATTGTAGAAATCGGCAGGGTTTATAACGTTCTGTTTGTGGTAACTAATGACGACCCTGAACTGGAACTGTTGTCTGCGCATGCGTAAATGCTGTTTTGGCGAAATTTAGACTATCCGGTTAAGTGAAAGAAAATGTTCTATTTGGTTAGCAGCTTTTTGACTTGTAATTTCAAACGTGTCATTCCAGACATCAATGCTGTAGTTTAACAGCGGAATGAAGCATATTCTCTCAGCGAAACAATCAGAAAGTAGTGGGTACAATATTACCCAGCATTCCCTTCGCCCGTGTATATGGAAACGGTATTTGATCATTTGCTGAAATTCCACCAAAACCACATAAAGCTACATTAAATTCCCTACTGGACCATATTATTGTGCACGGACTCAACATGCAATATGTTTATTGTAGGTTTACCCAATGTGCGTTCAGTATTTTTGTCTACATAAAGAAACTTCTTGATGAGTAACTATAGAGCCATAGTGTTGCTGAAATTGCTACTACTATTCCTACTGTCTGTCTTGGTTGGCACCGAGTTTTTATCTCAGTCTATTTTCTTCTATGAAAGTTACAGTTGTGCAATACATTTACGAACGGACAAGCTGACTGCGCTATGAATTTACCATCCGCCCAGAGCACAATACAGCTTCAATAACTCTTGATTGGTCAACGTCACACTCTGTGGTCCCGCATTCTATGGCAGAGACGAAGTACGACAGAAAACACAATTTCTAGTAGTTACCATAGCCACAAAGTCAATTTTGACAATATCGTAAAAAATCATGAAAACAAAAATTAGCTTTTTGGTCTTAATTTAGGGTTATGCATAAGGTTAACAGTGTGGTTATGGTTAGGCTTAAGGTTAGTGTTAGGTTTAAAATATCATTTTAAGAAGATAGATTGTAGAAATAGGCGGGGTGTATGACTTTGTGACTGTTGTAACTAGTAACGACCAGGAACGGCGATTTTGGTTTGTTTACATAAAACGGACCTAAACCTAGAGCACAAGGGCCACAAAGGAACAAATTAGACAAAAAGACATGTCTTAATGTATTTCATACGTGAGTAGCTAAAACGTTTATATTTTATTTAATTGCAGAGCTATTTTTGTGTTAGCTTTCTTTCCTTTCTAGCATCACTCATTGTGCTCTCAGTTAGCTCACTACGATACGCGTTAACGTTAGCTACATAAAAACCGACCTGAATTTATTTTAAATTGCGATATTTGTGTCTATCCACTACATAATATTTCGTCTTATATCTAACATTCCCACGCCAGGCATTCCACTTGTCTGGTATTGCTAGCTAATCTTCGCTATCTAACATAAACTGTAGTTAATCGGTAACGTTAGTTAGCTAGGTAGCTAGCAACTGTAGCTAGCTAGCTAACGTGTACAACAGGGTTATTTATTGATCCATGGCCACAGCTCCGTTGGCGTTTTTCCTCATGTTGCATGTTGTATAAATCATTGAACTATGTGTTATACGAACGTTGTAGAATAATATGCCGATTCCACACCAGCGGGAGCGGAAAATATTTTTGGTATGTCATTGTTCTGGCAATTCTCAAAAACTTCATTGTTCATGCTTTTTACATTTGTATCACAAATAATTTTTGAGAAAATCATTATTAAAGTGTTCCTTTTTAGACCTATATGCCTCCTGTAAGACCCTATAATCGGTGAACAATAACGCTCAGTTGCGGTCAGTGCCATTTAAGATGAGGGAAGACGATGATTTTTCATGAGCATGACCTTATTTTTATTAAAGCATATTGGATGACTGTCATCCATATTCCATTCACCCTGTTCAATGTAACAGCGATAGGTTTAGACTACTACATGATAGTAACATTTTCCCTATACCTATCATGAGGTTGCTACAACCTAGCCTATGAATGAAAATTTACAACTTAGGCGCACAGGTCTAGAGACAAATTTGAAGTGACAGCCCTTGACATATGGACTGATGGTGACATTCAGTACCACCTTGCACACTCTTGCCTGCATCAAGCTGATGGCTAGCTGTGAAACTGAAAGTGAAAAAAATTGCTCTTCTCCTTCATTTTGGAAGAAATTAATTTAACTGTTCAACTATTGTATCTTTTTTTTAAATATATTTTTTTACCTTTATTTTACTAGGCAAGTCAGTTAAGAACTAATTCTTATTTTCAATGACGGCCTAGGAACTGCCTGTTCAGGGGCAGAACGACAGATTTTGTACCTTGTCAGCTCGGGGATTTGAACTTGCAACCTTTCGGTTACTAGTCCAATGCTCTAACCACTAGGCTACCCTGCCGCCCTCTGAGTCAACTACTGATTGATCTACTGACTGATCTGATTCTTTGATTGGACAACGTGTCAGTCCATGCTGCAAGAGCTCTGATAGGTTGGAGGATGTCCTCCGGAAGTTGTCATAATTACTGTGTAAGTCTATGGAAGGGGGTGAGAACCATGAGCCTCCTAGGTTTTGTATTGAAGTCAATGTACCCAGAGGAAGACGGAATATTTCTTCCAGCTATACCATGGTGCTACCCTACAGATGCTGTGGAGGCTAATGTAGACCTTTGCAAAATGAGGATGGTCCTCCCCTTCCTCTGAGGTGCCTCCACTGATAACGTTACATGATACAGACAGCATTTTGGTGTCATTCCATTATAGCTACTCCTTACAGTGTGCTCTAAAATGTGACCATCGACTCGATTCGGTCTTATGTAGCAACATTTGAAATTGTGTTTTTACGTAGGATAAAAGTAGATTGGGAAAGTAATTCTGCTTTAAAAGTTGATATAATTTTTTAACACCACATTTGAGAAAATGGCCCATGAATGTTTTGGTACACCTACTGGAGAACTCTTCCTTGTCTACACCCATTCAGCATCGTTCACACCCTCTTAAGCCTTACTTGCTGACCAAACCGGACACATCGCGTGCGCGAGCGTCGCAAAATAAATGTAGAAATCCATGTTATTCAATTATTGCACCCTCACTGCTCGCATGCACCAACGAGCGTCTACAATGCCAGGAGCTAAAATAGAACTCCTTTCTATTTCTGACGCAGATTGCGCTGAAAGTCCTGCCTCTTCCATCTCCTCATTTGTTTATAGAAGCAGATACCCATTGAAAGATAAAAATGTTTTACCGGTTGTCGTGGTAAAAGTGTAGATGCCAATCACCATATAAGTTCAAAGATGAAAAAGCCTGGAAGGAGGAGAATTGACTAGAAACGATTCGGTTGGCCGTTTTATGTGTGGATTAATTGTCGGAGTAGAAGACCTTGTGCATTTCAGGTAAAATAACAACTCAATGTTTATATCCCAGGACCTATTAGCTAGCAACTGCAAGCTAGCTAAATAGGACAAATTAGCTAGCAAGTGCAAGCTAACTAGCTAAATTGCCATACATGTTTAATGCTTTTCGACCTGTCCCCAAATTAATGTCATTGGTTCAGAGTTTGTTTTGATTTTTTAATCGGCATGTCGTGATCGTGTTTGGTGTAGTGGGACAAAATACATTTATGAACGATGGCGCACACGCACAAACAGTTTGGGTTCCGTGTTAGCCCCACTTATCTCTTTAAATCAAATTTTATTTGTCACACATGGTTAGAAGATGTTAATGCAAGTGTAGCGAAATGCTTGTGCTTCAAGTTCCGACAATGCAGTAATAACTAGAGGTCGACCGATTATGATTTTTCAATACCGATTATTGGAGGACCAAAACGGCCGATGCCGATTTTTAAAATGTAAAAATAAAAAAATGATTTGTAATAATGACAATTGCAACAATACTGTATTAACACTTTCACTTAATATAATACATCAATAAAATAAATTTAGCCTCAAGTAGATAATGAAACATGTTCAATTTGGTTTAAATAATGCAAAAACAAAGTGTTGGAGAAGAACGTAAAAGTGCAATATTTGCTATGTAAGAAAGCTAACGTTTCAGTTTCTTGCTCAGAACATGAGAACATATGAAAGCTGGTGGTTCCTTTTAACATGAGTCTTCAATATTCCCAGGTAAGACGTTTTAGGTTGTAGTTATTATAGGACTATTTCCCTCTATATCATTTGTATTTCATTAACCTTTGACTATTGGATGTTCTTATAGGCACTTTAGTATTGCCAGTGTAACAGTATAGCTTCCGTCCCTCTCCTCGCTCCTCCCTGGGCTCGAACCAGCAACACAACGACAACAGCCACCACATCGAAGCGTTACCCATGCAGAGCAAGGGAAACAACCACCCCAAGGCTCAGAGCGAGTGAAGTTTGAAACACTATTAGCGTTAACTAGCCAGCCATTTCACTTCAGTCACACCAGGTCACACCAGCCTCATCTCGGGAGTTGATAGGTTTGAAGTCAGCGCAATGCTTGACGCACAAGGAAGAGCTGCTGACAAAACACACGAAAGTGCTGTTTGAATGAATGTTTACGTGCCTGCTTCTGCCTACCACCGCTCAGTCAGATACTTGTATGCTCAGTCAGATTATATGCAACACAGGACAAGCAATATCTAATAATATCATCAACCATGTGTAGTTAACTAGTGATTATGATTAATTGTTTTATAAGATAAGTTTAATGCTAGCTAGCAACTTACCCTGGCTTACTGCATTTGCGTAACAGGCAGTCTTATGCCTTATGATTAACGAGACGTGGTGTGATCATAACAACATACAGGAACTCAAGTCCTTCTGTTCACCTGACTTAGAAGTCCTCACAATCAAATGTCGACCGCATTATCTACCAAGAGAATTCTCTTCGATTATAATCACAGCCGTATATATTCCCTCCCAAGCTGACCCATCGATGGCCCTGAACTAACTTTATTTGACTCTATGTAAACTGGAAACCACATATCCTGAGGCTGCATTCATTGTAGCTGGGGATTTTAACAAGGCTAATCTGAAAACAAGACTCCCTAAATTCTATCAGCATATCGATTGTGCTACCAGGGCTGGTAAAACCCTGGATCATTGTTATTCTAACTTCCGCGATGCATATAAGGCCCTCCCCCGCCCTCCTTTCGGAAAAGCTGTCCACGACTCTATTTTGTTGCTTCCAGCCTACAGACAGAAACTAAAACAAGAAGCTCCAGCGCTCGGGTCTGTTCAATGCTGGTCCGACCAATCTGATTCCACGCTTCAAGACTGCTTCAATCCCGTGGATTGGGATATGTTGTTTTGGACGCAATGCGGAACATTTAGGAATATGCTAATTCGGTGAGCGAGTTCATTAGAAAGTGCATTGGCGATGCTATACCCACAGCAACGATTAAAACATTCCCAAACCAGAAACCGTGGATTGAGGGCAGCATTCGCACGAAACTGAAAGCGCGAACCACTGCTTTTAACCAGGGCAAGGTGACCGGAAACATGACCGAATACATACAGTGTAACAGTGTCTACAGTCAATCACGGATTACAATCCTTATCCCAGTCTGCTGTTCCCAGAAAACCAGCCCCGTCGCGGACCAGGATGTCTTGCTCCCAGACAGACTAAATAACTTTTTTGCTTGCTTTGAGGACAATACAGTGCCACTGACAAGGCCCACTACCAAAACCTGCGGGCTCTCCTTCACTGCAGCCGACGTGAGTAAAACATTTTAAACGTGTTAACCCTCGCAGGGCTGCAGGCTTAAATTCACACAGGACACCAACTTACCATCCTGAGACAAGGCCGAGTATAGCCCACAAAGATCTCCGCCACGGCACAACCCAAGGGGTGGGCGCCAACCCAGACAGGAAGATCACATCACTGACTCAACCCACTCAAGTGACGCACCCCGCCTAGGGACGGTATGAAAGAGCCCTAGTAAGCCAGTGACTCAGCCCCTGTAATAGGCAGAGAATCCCAGTGGAAAGCGGGGAACCGGCCAGGCAGAGACAGCAAGGGCGGTTCGTTGCTCCAGGTTCGTTTCTCTTTCTATAGGAGAAAGCCCTGCCTCCAGCTGTTTGCTTAGAAATTCTAGGGACTATTAGGAGGCCTGCGTCTTGTGACCGTAGCATACGTGTAGGTATGTACGGCAGGACCAAATCAGAGAGATAGGTAAAGCAAGCCCATGTAATGCTTTGTAGGTTAGCAGTAAAACCTTGAAATCAGCCCTTGCCTTGACAGGAAGCCAGTGTAGGGAGGCTAGCACTGGAGTAATATGATCACATTTTTTTGGTTTTAGTCAGGATTCTAGCAGCCGTATTTAGCACTAACTGAAGTTTATTTAGTGCTTTATCCGGGTAGCCGGAAAGTAGAGCATTGCAGTAGTCTAACCTAGAAGTGACAAAAGCATGGATTCATTTTTCTGCATTTTTGGACAGAAAGTTTCAGATTTTTGCAGTGTTACGTAGATGGGGAAAAGCTGTCCTTGAAACAGTCTTGCTATGTTCTTCAAAAGAGAGATCAGGGTCCAGAGTAACGCTGAGGTCCTTCATAGTTTTATTTGAGACGACTGTACAACCATTAAGATGAATTGTCAGATTCAACAGAAGATCTCTTTAGGTCCACAGACGACGCAATCGCAACCACACTGCCCTAACCCATCTGGACAAGAGGAATACCTATGTGAGAATGCTGTTAATCTACTACAGCTCAGCATTCAACACCATAGTACCCTCCAAACTCGTCATCAAGCTCGAGACCCTGGGTCTCGACCCCGCCCTGTGCAACTGGGTACTGGACTTCCTGACGGGCCGCCCCCAGGTGGTGAGGGTAGGTAACAACATCTCCACCCAGCTGATCCTCAACACTGGGGCCCCACAAGGGTGCGTTCTGAGCCCTCTCCTGTACTCCCTGTTCACCCACGACTGCATGGCCATGCACGCCTCCAACTCAATCAGCAAGTTTGCGGAGGACACTACAGTGGTAGGCTTGATTACCAACAACGACGAGACGGCCTACAGGGAGGAGGTGAGGGCCCTCGGAGTGTGGTGTCAGGAAAATAACCTCACACTCAACGTCAACAAAACAAAGGAGATGATTGGACTTCAGGAAACAGCAGAGGGAGCACCCCCCTATCCACATCGACGGGACAGTAGTGGAGAGGGGGGCGACAGGGTAGCCTAGTGGACTAGTAACCGGAAGGTTGCAAGTTCAAACCCCCAAGCTGACATGGTAAAAATCTGTCGTTCTGCCCCTGAACAATGCAGTTAACCCACTGTTCCTAGGCCGTCATTGAAAATACGAATTTGTTCTTAACTGACTTGCCTAGTTAAATAAAGGTAAAATAAAAAAATAAGAGGGTAGTAAGTTATAAGTTCCTCGGCGTACACATCACAGACAAACTGAATTGGTCCAGCCACACAGACAGCGTTGTGAAGAAGGCGCAGCAGTGCCATAATTCCACCATAATTTGCAAATAAATCCATGAAAAATCCTACAATGTGATTTTCTGAAAATTTTGTCTGCCATAGTTGAAGTGTACCTATGATGAAAATTACAGGCCTCATCTTTTTAAGTGGGAGAACTTGCACAATTGGTGGCTGACTAAATACTTTTTTGCCCCACTATATTGACACCAAGATGATATCTGTATCATGTAAGGTTCACAGATCATATGGTCTTGCAGGAGGCATGTATAGGTCTATATATGGCCTAAAATGGCTAATTTCATCATGATTTTCTACAAAATGATTTGTGATACAAATGTAAAAAACATGTTAAACATCCTTCCTCCCAATGAAGTTTCAATGTGAGAATTTCAAGAACAATCTGAGATGCCAAAAATATTTTCTGCTGTCATGGAATCGCCCAATTAGCCTTGCTTGCTTAAATTATTGACCCATGCGTTTAATAATTTAGCTAGCCAGCCAGCTAGCTAGCTACTTCCCTTGAGATCCCTTCCATCATCAAATTAATGCCAATAATTTATCAATCTAGTAGTTAGTGAGCCATCTAAATAAAGTTGCTCAAAACAAGGAGGATGCTTTATTTCTTGTTTTGCAGCTATTGCGCCCAGCTGTGGAGAACGTCCTCATTCATGCCCCAGACAGTTGAAGCATGCTGGTAGTAACGTTAGTATGCAGCCCAACATAATCAGAAGAGATGCCGGAGTCTGGCATCAAACGAAAAGCCTGCTTTACAAGAATCTTCTCATCAAATGGAGGACTAAACAACAGAGTCTGCAGGTGGGTTACTTGCTGCACCTTGTCCTTTGTCTGCCTGATTTGAATCACTTTGGGGCAGTTTCACGGACACAGATAAAGCCTATTATGTTTTGCATCTGAGAAATGTAGCTAGCTGTATAGTTAACTATATAACTCATCTGTATCTAACCCATGCTGCCATCATCATTTCCTTCTGCCAGGAGAATGGTAGTACCTTCCTTTCTCTTGTTTTACCTCCCTCCAGAGCATTTTGGCTCTAGCATTTTATTGTGCCCACCCGCCCGCAAGCTTTAACTTCTTCGCCTCGCCAACAGCCAGTGAAATTGCAGGGCGCCAAATTCAAAACAACAGAAATCCCATAATTAAAATTCCTCAAACATACAAGTATTTTACATAATTTTAAAGATAAACTTCTTGTAAATCCAGCCAGTGTCCGATTTCACACCAAACACACCAAACGATTACGTTAGGTCAGCACCTAGTCACAGAGAACCATAAAGCCATTTTCCAGCCAAGGAGAGCCCTCACAAAAGTCAGAAATAGCGATTAAATTAATCACTAACCTTTGATGATCTTCATCAGGTGGCACTCACAGGACTTCATGTTATACAATAAATGTGTGTTTTGTTTGATAAAGTTAATCTTTATGTCCAAAAACCTCTTGAAATTGGTGTTTTATGATCAGAAATGCATTGTCTCAAACAAACATCTGGTGAAAGTGCAGAGAGCCACATGAAATGACAGAAATACTCATAATAAACATTGATAAAAGATACAAGTCTTATGTATGGAAATATAGATAAACTTCTCCTTAATGCAACCGCTGTGTCAGATTTCAAAAAGGCTTTACGGCGAAAGCACACCTTGCGATTATGTTAGGTCAGCACCTAGCCACAGAAAAACATCAGCCATTTTCCAAAGAAGGAGAGGTGTCAAAAAGTCAGAAATAGATTTGTAAATATTCACTTACCTAAGATGATCTTCATCAGAATGCACTCCCAGGAATCCCAGTTCCACAATAACTGTTTGTTTTGTTCGATAAAGTCCATAATTTATGTCCAAATACCTCCTTTTTGTTCGCACGTTTAGTTCACAAATCCAAACTCACGAGGCGCGGGCAAGTCCAGGCGAAAAGTCCAAAATGTTATATTGCAGTTCGTAGAAACATGTCAAACGATGTATATAATCAATCTTTAGGATGTTTTTATCATAAATCTTCAATAATGTTTCAACTGGACAATTCCTTTGTCTTTAGAAATGCAATGGAACACAGCTAACTCTCATGGGCTACCACGAGACTGAGCTCATGGCACTCTGCCAGACACCTGGTTGAAACAGCTCTCATTCAGCCCCGCTTCACAGTAGAAGCCTCAAACAAGGTTCTAAAGACTGTTGACATCTAGTGGACGCCTTAGGAAGTGCAATATGATATATATTGATAGGCAATGACTTGAAAAACTACAAACCTCAGATTTCCCACTTCCTTCTCAGGTTTTTGCCTGCCATATGAGTTCTGTTATACTCACAGACCTCATTCAAACAGTTTTAGAAACTTCAGAGTGTTTTCTATCCAAACCTACTAATTATACGCATATTCTAGCTTTTGGGCCTGAGTAGCAGGCAGTTTTCTCTGGGCACCTTATTATCCAAGCTACTCAATACTGCCCCCCAGTCCCAAAGAAGTTAAACTTGTTGTGACTAGTGATGCACCGGTATGACCTTTTTGGCCGATACCGATATCCAATATTTTCCTTGCCCCCACAAAACAATACAGATAACCAATATTTAATATTTTAGCGGCCTTTTAAGCATTCTTGTACAGTTTATAGTTCACACATGGACGCAGCGGTCTAAGGCACTGCATCTCAGTGCAAGAGGCGTCACTACAGTCTGGTTCGAATCCAGGCTGTATCACATCCAGCTGTGAGCCCCATAGGGCGGCGTACAATTGGCCCAGCGTCGTCCGGGTTTGACCGGGGTAGGCCCTCATTGTAAATAATAATTTGTTCTTAAAACTGACATGCCTAGTTAAATAAAGGTTACACACACCACATTGACCAAAAAGTTATTCTCTTGGCATTTACTTATGTTCCCATTACCAGTAAAACATCAAAACCTATTTCTTTCACTTACTTGCTGTGCTGTTTCGTTGTTAATTTGTTCAGTCGTTTCATTCTTAACCAGGATTTCTATAGAATGCCGTTTGCGTCTTTGTGTGTCAAAAATATATACTATTTAACGTGTCAAATAAGCTTGTTGACCAATCAGGACCTGAATAGGACTGCTCGTCACATAATAATTTACCCATTTACATATTTTTTACGTAGTTATTACACATTGATTACACTCAATCGTATTTCATGTGTCACAACGATTCATCAATACGTATGCTATGATGCTGGTAAAGTCTTGTGCACCTACAGTGCTCGTCATGCGCTAGCTAGCGCATGGATGCAAACAATGTTCTTCCCCAAAAACATAGCAAAACGACATCTGTTTCAGTAGCTGTAGTTAGCAAGCTAACTATATAGCTAGGTGTCATTGTCTAAAATAACCAGTTATTTGATTAATGGTGGTCGGACCCATGTATGTGAAGCTAGCCACAATAAGGTTTAGCCACAATAGTAGACTTTGGTTAGCCTTCAAAATAAAAGTATGGCATAATTCTACTATTTGTATTCAATTGCATCACATCAATTACTTTATTTTGAAGGCAAACGCAAATTCCACTATTGTGCCTAATTCTTAGCTGGCTGCTTATAACGTTAGCTTTGGCCAACAGGGTTAAGTAACTGGCTAGCTATTTATTTTCATGAACTGAAGTTCAATTTCAATAGGCGAACAACAAGTGGCAACATAGCTAATACTTACTCACAAGGATTCCTAAATCATTGCTAAGAACAATGAAAATGACTGCAGTTTTTTACTGGTTATTGTTTTCAGGCTACCCCAGAAGTTGAACAAATGATGCTTTATTACCAATGCAGTATTTTAAACACATCGTTCGTGGTCAGTGTTTGCTTGTTTGCTGACTTTTTTTGTACAGCTTTGACAGTGCTACTGTATATTTTTTGACATGCAAAGACCCTAACGGCATTCCATAGAATGTATGTCGTGAAGCTAATAGCAGTGACGGTATTACTGTGTAACTCCGGTAGGGCAACATCGGAAAAATAGCGCACTTGGTAGTGTTACCTGGTGCTCGACCAGTCTGCGAATGCCAACATTACCCACAACAGAGAATGGTTGATTGTCAAGGGCAATGAATTCCATTATCTTGGCTTTAATGGATTTCACCTTTGAGTTGTCTCACTGAAATTTTGTTACTCTTTCAAATGACTGCTTGACTTGTTGACTGTTAGATCCGCACAGCAGACATTGTGGGCTAGTTTAGGAATGCTGTGTTGCACGTATAGAGTAACATTTTACGTGGCGTCATTATGTCATGTATCTTCGTTATATAGGTATGCACGTCAGCTTTGACATCGGTTTTGCACATCGGCCGATACCGGCATTTTTAGCTAATATTGGCCGATTCTGATATGTTCACCAATATATCTACCTCACCGGGTTCACTAACTACTTCTCAGAGTTCAGTGTGTCAACTCGGAGGGCTTGTTGTCCGGACCTCTGGCAGTCTATGGGGGTGCCACAGTGTTCAATTCTCGGGCCGACTTTTTTTTCTGTATGTGTATATATATATATATATATATATATATATATATATATATATATATATCAATGATGTCGCTTTTGCTGCGGGTCATTCTTTGATCCACCTTTACGCAGACGACACCATTCTGTATACATCTGGCCCTTCTTTGGACACTGTTAACAAATTTCCAAACAAACTTCAATGCCATATAACTCTCCTTCCGTGGCCTCCAACTGCTCTTAAATGCTAATAAAAACGAAATGCATGCTCTTCAAATGATCGCTGCCCGCTTCCACCCGCCCGACCTAGTATCACTACTCTGGACGGTCCTGACTTAGAATATGTGGACAACTATAAATACCTAGGTGTCTGGCTAGACTGTAAACTCTCCTTCCAGATTCACATTAAGCATCTCCAATCCAAAATTCAATCTAGAATCGGCTTCCTATTTCTCAACAAAGCCACCTTCACTCATACTGCCAAACATACCCGTGTAAAACTGACTATCCTACCGATCCTTGACATCGGTGAAGTTATTTACAAAATAGCCTCCAACACTCTACTCATCAAATTGGATGCAGTCTATCACAGTGCCATCCGATTTGTCACCAAAGCCCCATATACTACCCACCACTGTGACCTGTATGCTCTCGTTGGCTGGTCTTCGCTACATATTCATTGCCAAACCCACTGGCTCCAGGTCATCTGTAAGTCTTTGCTCTGTAAAGCTCCGCCTTATCTCACCTTACTGGTCACCATAGCAGCACCCACCCGTAGCATGCGCTCCACTGGTCATCCCCAAAGCCAACACCTCCTTGGTCCGCCTTTCCCTCCAGTTCTCTGCTGCCAATGACTGGAACGAATGGCAAAAATCACTGAAGTTGGAGACTTATCTCCCTCACTAACTTTAAGCATCAGCTGTCAGAGGAGTTTACCAAATGCTGCAGCTGTACACAGCCCATCTGTAAATAGCCCATCCAATACTACCTCATCCCCATATTTGTTTTTCTGCTCTTTTGCACACCAATATTTTTGGTGTAATTACTTCAACTATGGCCTATTTATTGCCTTACCACCTTACTTCATTTGCACACACTGTATACAGATTTTTCTATTGTGTTATTGACTGTACGTTTGTTTATCCCATGTGTAACTCTGTTGTTTTTGTCGCACTGCTTTGCTTTATCTTGGCCAGGTCGCAGTTGTAAATGATAACTTGTCCTCAACTGGCCTACCTGGTTAAATAAAAACAAAATATCGTACATCCCTAGTTGTGACCAGTGAAAATATGACTGCCTTCTGCTTCGCAACTCAGCTGTTCTCCACAATTTTTATTTGGAATTGAACAAAATAAGAAACTTTTTCCTCTTTTTTTGTGCATTTTCTTTCTTTTGTATCAGCTTTAATATTTTGGATTGTTGCTTCCATCAATTTAATTGTCTGCATCATTTCCAGTACCCCATATATTTTTGGAATGAATACATACATACATACATACATACATATATATATACATACATACATACATACATACAGTGCCTTGCGAAAGTATTCGGCCCCCTTGAACTTTGCGACCTTTTGCCACATTTCAGGCTTCAAACATAAAGATATAAAACTGTATTTTTTTGTGAAGAATCAACAACAAGTGGGACACAATCATGAAGTGGAACGACATTTATTGGATATTTCAAAACTTTTTTAACAAATCAAAAACTGAAAAATTGGGCGTGCAAAATCATTCTCTCTACTAATATTCTGACATTTCACATTCTTTAAATAAAGTAGTGATCCTAACTGACCTAAGACGGAAATTTTACTTGGATTAAATGTCAGCATTTGTGAAAAACTGAGTTTACATACACCTTAGCCAAATACATTAAAACTTCTGACTTCAACTGTATATCCAATGCATTAAACATTACATTTAAATGGTGTTAATATTAGTTTGCATATATTTCCGTTAATTCCCACAAAATTTCCAGCTCTGAATATTCCCCAAAATGTGCAACCCTAGTACCACCCCAACCTTGTCACGACACAAATGATTTGCTCAAACGCATTAAGAAGGAAAGAATTTCCACAAATGAACTTTCAACAAGGCACACCTGTTAATTGAAACGCATTCCAGGTGACTACCTGAGTTGAGAGAATGCCAAGAGTGTGCAAAGCTGTCATCAAGGCAAAGGGTGGCTACATAAAATAAAATATAAAATGTATTTAGATTTGTTTCACACTTCTTACTACATGATTCCTTGTGTTATTTTATTGTTTTTATATATTCACTATTATAGAAAAATACAGAATAACCCTGGAATGAGTTGTTGTGTCCAAACTCTTGACTGGTACTGTGTGTGTGTGCAATGTGAAGAGTCAACTCATTTTATTAAAATTGTCTACCTATGAGGTAAAAGTTTTTATGTTTCTGTCTCCATATGATATGGTAAACATATCCAACACTCAAAACATCGACATTTAAATGGTATTCATTTGCATATATTTCTGTTAATTCCCATTTTTCCCCGTTAATTCCCACGAAAAGTTCCCACCTCTGAATATTCCCTAAAATGTGCAAACCAACTGACGACTCAAACTGAATTCTTCCGCTGCTCTATTGTTCGCTACATACAATACTTTAGTCTGAAACTGCCATCATTTAAGTAGTTTTTTGTGAAAATTAGGTCTGTTGTACAGAACGAAGTCATCAGTGATCATCTCTAACCGATCGGAGTATCAAAGACAATGGCGTATCGGTTTCTATGACCAATCAGAACTGTTAGAATGTTTATCCGTTTTAGAATCGGCGGGGAGGTACTACGACCCAGACTCATTGGTAGAACAAACGTCCATGGGTGTAGCATTTCGCCAAAGCAAGGAGTTTGGATAGCCGGGCAATGAAGTTATAGCCTATCTACTGCAGTCATATATCCTTGAAAGTGCATTGGCTAGGCCTATCTGCAATTAAAAGCTGTATCTCGCAATGGAATGCTGAATTTCAATTTCTTGGCTTGCAGTGTCTCACAACTTCAGTAAAGCAGGGCCTATCATCAATGAATAGGCTAGGATATTCTACGTGCAACAGACCGAAGAGTGAACACCCACTTGCATCATTAGCAAAGCGAAAGAGCAGGCAAGCCAGTTGCACTGTGATAAACATTTTGTGGGGGGAAAAGAGAATTTCCCTGAAGGATTTTTCTTAATATTAAAGATCCCAATTTTGTTTAAACATTTTAGCTTTTAAATGTTCACACCCCTATTCTAAATATAGTAACAATGAAATTCTAAAGTACTTGCTGTAAGATTTCACCTTATAACTGTCAAATAAATATCATTGTAGTGACTACAATATTTGCACAATTTCATAAAACGGACAGACTTTTCTGTCGGATGTCTTCTGAGCGAAATGCCATTCAAATGTGTGCAGACTCATTACAACTACAGCTTTAAGCACAAATCAACTTAGTCTGTGACCAAGAGAAAGTGGTCTTGTTTCAATTCTACAAAATTATTTTGTATTTTTTCCTGTTGAGAGCTATAAATCCAGCTGAGAACATCGCAGCGAGATGAAACTGCTATTGTTGCATCCGATAGACTCCCGTTTCATATTCAAGCTCAGCTATGAGGTTCACAGGCACAGGAAGTCCTTTGTCCGGATAGGCCAGAAAATGTGACGTGTCGCTCCCTATGCAAATGAACAGTTTCCCGTGTTTGTGAACCTCACAGCTGCGCTTGCAATAGCGCACATGAATCGGGACAACCAGCACTTTTTTTAGAGAGTGTAAAGCAATTGATGTGCTGTTCACATGGTACGTTCTACACAGAAATATTGGTCAGAACCGCTCTAAGTTTCGTAAATAGGGGACTTAACGTTTGAGGTTTTAATACCCCCTTCATAATGTGTGTTTTTTGCTCTGGAAAACCAACCCACAGTGTGTTTTATATGGACTTAATCGGCATAGGCCCTGCAATAGACTAGCATCCTGTCCAGTGGGTGTACTTGTATAGTACATCAAGCTGCCTCACACTACTTACCTAATAGGCATAGGACTAGGCATGTCATAGGAGTAGCTAACACATCTGTTTTATCCATGGCTGTTCGAAAGATATACCAGCCTCCAGCTGAGGGCATGACATGCCAAACACAACAATTAAGTGTTTCAATTAATCTCATTGCTCCCCAATAGCACTGTTTGTCGCCAACCTTGATGGTAGTGAGAATTTGAGACTGTGGAAAAACTAAAGACAGTGGGCTTGTTCGACATTGTAGCCGACAGTGTAAGCAACTGCCGACTGACTGACAAATCACTTTGCATCATTAATAACTACTCAGTCATTATTATTTGTAGATCAGTCAGTCAATCACAATGCGTCACAGATTTGTTCCGCTCAAACCAGGCCACCGAGTGGTTATGGGGGAGGAGTAGTGTCTACGGTAGTAGGATGTTTACGGTAGTGTCACTGTGCTGTTTATTAGAATGACAAGGCTGATATGTTAATTCAACCTCAGTTTTGTGTCCTTCCATCTAGGCCGAGTTACTGTCAAGCACTTTGATAAATGCTGATATAAAAGGGCTTTATCAATACATTTGTGTTTCATTGTATTATTGATTAATTGATGCCCTTTATAAATCAATTTGATTTATTGAGGTAGTGAGTGGTTGATTAATTCCCTTTCCCTCCAGGAGATGATTTGATTGATTGGTGCCTTTTCTCCTCTAGGAGTTGATCCTGCCGCTGCTGCTGCTGTGCCTGCTGATTCTGATCAGCACCCTGAACCCACATGTCTACTACGGAGGCATCAGTACCATGCAGCTGGAGAGGGAGGACTACCACTTACTCAAGGGCCTGGGATACACCCCCATTAACAATGCCACCAATCACATCATGGAGGAGGTGGCCCAGGAAATGCGTAAGTAGGAGGATGGACATGAAATGCGTAAAATGCTAATATAGGGGATATTGACTTGCTTTGGATTTGTCGCACAAATGCTAAAACTTTAGCATTTGGCGACTGTGACCAGATTAACAAAACAAAGGCATGGATTAAGCCCTCCCCGTCCCGTCATGGATTTAGTCTAAAAGCATTGCCTTGGTGTAGGCTAAGCATTGATTGGAGCCTGGAGGGAATTTATATGGGCCCTTGTCAAAAGTTGTGCGCTCTAACAGGAATACTGTGCTATTGGGGACACAGACAGTGTATTTATGTCTGCCTTATTTCTTGTGATTTCCTGATTGCACTGTAGACTTGCAGGATCGCCTGGAGATGTTCTCTAGTGAAGAGGATCTGGAGAATGCCAGTCTTTATGAGCCCTCAGGCTACGTTGGGGTGGTCTTCATGGGAAGCACACCCACCTCTTACAGGTTGCGCTTCCCTTACAACCATCTGCCCCTGCCCAGCGACTACACTGAATCTATTGGTGAGAGATGATTTTAATTTTGCTATAAATAAAGTATTTATCAATGTCTTAATTAGAGGTCGACCGATTAATCGGAATGGCCGATTAATTAGGGCCGTTTTCATAACAATCGGAAATCGTTATTCTTTAAAAATATATATATATATATATATATATATCAAAACAAGTATACCTTTCATTTACCTAGGCTAGTCAGTTAAGAACACATTCTTATTTTCAATGACGGCCTATGAACGGTGGGTTAACTGCCTTGTTCAGGGGCAGAATGACAGATTTTCACCTTGTCAGCTCGGGGGATCCAATTTTGCAACCTTACAGTTAACTAGTCCAACGCTCTAACCACCTGCCTCTCATTGCACTCCACGAGGAGCCTGCCTGTTACGCGAATGCAGTAGAAGCCAAGGTAAGTTGCTAGCTAGCATTAAACTTATCTTACAAAAAACAATCAGTAAATCATAATCACTAGTTATAACTAACTACACATGGTTGATGATATTACTTGTTTATCTAGCGCGTCCTGCGTTGCATATAATCAATGCAACGCTGGGGGATGATTTAACAAAAGCGCATTTGCGAAAAAAGCACAATCGTTGGACGACTGTACCTAACCATAAACACCAATGCCTTTCTTGAAATTAATACACAGAAGTATATATTTTTAAACCTGCATATTTAGCTAAAAGAGATCCAGGTTAGCAGGCAATATTAACCAGGTGAAATTGTGTCATTTCTCTTGCGTTCATTGCACGCAGAGTCAGGGTATATGCAACAGTTTGGGCAGCCTGGCTCATTGTGAACTAATTTGCCAGAATTTTACGTAATTATGACAACATTGAAGGTTGTGCAATGTAACAAGAATATTTAGACTTAGGGATGCCATCCATTAGATTCACTGAAATAATAAACGTTTTGTTTTCGAAATGATAGTTTCCGGATTCGACCACATTAATGACCAAAGGCTCGTAATTCTGTGTGTTATAACTAAGTCTATGATTTGATAGAGCAGTCTGACTGAGCGATGGTCGGCAACAGCAGGCTCGTAAGCATTCATTCAAACAGCACTTTCATGCGTTTTGCCAGCAGCTCTTCGCAAGCACAGCGCTATTTATGACTTCAAGCCTATCAGCCTAATGGCTGGTGTAACCGATGTGAAATGGCTAGCTAGTTAGCTGGGTGTGCGCTAATAGCGTTTCAAACGTCACTCGCTCTGAGACTTGGAGTAGTTATTCCCCTTGCTCTGCCAGGGCCGCCGCTTTTGTGGAGCGATGGGTAACGCTGCTTCGAGGGTGGCTGTTGTCGATGTGCTCCTGGTTCGAGCCCAGGTAAGGGCGAGGAGAGGGACGGGAGCTATACTGTTACACTGGCAATACTATAGTGCCTATAAGAACATCCAATAGTCATATTGGTAGTCACAAGGTATATGAAATACAAATGGTATAGAGAGAAATAGTCCTATAAATACTATATTAACTACAACCTAAAACCTCTTACCTTGGAATATTGAAGTCTCATGTTAAAAGGAACCACCAACTTTCATATGTTCTGAGCAAGGAACTTAAACGTTAGCTTTTTTACCAGGCACATATTGCACTTTTACTTCTCCAACACTTTGTTTTGGCATGATTTAAACCAAATTGAACATGTTTCATTATTTATTTGAGGCTAAATTGATGTATTATATTAAGTTAAAATAAGTGTTCATTCAGTATCTTTGTAATTGTCAATATTACAAATAAATAAATAGAAATTGTCCGATTAATCGGTATCGGCTTTTTTGGTCCTCCATTAATCGGTATCGGTGTTGAAAGATCATAATCGGTCGACCTCTAGTCTTAATGTCAATATGCCTTGTCCATTGCTGTTCTGGTTAGTGTTTATTGGCTTATTTCACTGTAGAGCCTTTAGACCTGCTCATTATACCTTATCCAACCTTTCAGTTCCACCCCCCACACATGAGATGACATCACCTGGTTTCAATTATGAGATTGACAATATAGACAATATAGACAATATCTCTCTCGTCATCACTCAATACCTAGGTTTACCTCCACTGTAGTCACATCCTGCCATACCTTTGTCTGTACATTATACCTTGAAGCTATTTTATCGCCCCCAGAAACCTCCTTTTACCCTCTGTTCTGGACGTTCTAGACAACCAATTCTCATAGCTTTTAGCCATACCCTTATCCTACTCCTCCTCTGTTCATCTGGTGATGTAGAGGTGAATCCAGGCCCTGCAGTGCCTAGCTCCACTCCTATTCCCCAGGCATTCTCTTTTGAGGACTTCTGTAACCGTAATAGCCTTGGTTTCATGCATGTTAACATTAGAAGCCTCCTCCCTAAGTTTGTTTTATTCACTGCTTTGGCACACTCTGCCAACCCGGATGTTCTAGCTGTGTCTGAATGCTGGCTTAGGAAGACCACCAAAAATTATGAAATCTCCATCCCTAACTACAACATTTTCAGGCAAGATAGATTGCCCAAAGGGGTCGTTGTTGCAATCTACTGCAAAGATAGCCTGCAGAGTTCTGTCCTACTATCCAGGTCTGTACCCAAACAACTTCTACTTTTAGAAATCCACCTCTCTAAAAACAAGTTTCTCACCGTTGCTGCCTGCTATAGACCACCCTCTGCCCCCAACTGTGCTCTGGACACCATATGTGAACTGATTGCCCCCCATCTATCTTCAGAGCTCATGCTGCTAGGCAACCTAAACTGGAACATGCTTAACACCCCAGCCATCCTACAATCTAAGCTTGATGCCCTCAATCTCACACAAATTATCAATGAACCTACCAGGTACCACCCCAAAGCCGTAAACACGGGCACCCTCATAGATATCATCCTAACCAACTTGACCTCTAAATATACCTCTGCTGTTTTCAACTAAGATCTCAGTGATCACTGCCTCATTGCCTGCATCCGAAATGGGTCAGCGGTCAAACGACCTCCACTCATCACTGTCAAATGCTCCCTGAAACACTTCAGCGAGTAAGCCTTTCTAATCGACCTGGCCGGGGTATCCTGGAAGGATATTTATCTTACCCCGTCAGTAGAGGATGCCTGGTTATTTTTTTTAAAATGCCTTCCTCACCATCTTAAATAAGCATGCCCCATTCAAGAAATTTAGATCCAGGAACAGATATAGCCCTTGGTTCTCTCCAGACCTGACTGCCCAGAACCAACACAAAAACATCCTAACATCCTATGGCGTTCTGCATTAGCATCGAACAGCCCCCGTGATATGCAACTTTTCAGGGAAGCTAGAAACCAATATACACAGGCAGTTAGAAAAGCCAAGGCTAGCTTTTTCAAGCATACATTTGCTTCCTTCAACACAAACTCAAAAAGGTTCTGGGACACTGTAAAGTCCATGGAGAATAAGAAATCCTCCTCCCAGCTGCCCACTGCACTGAGGATAGGAAACACTGTCACCACCGATAAATCCATTATAATAGATCATTTCAATAAGCATTTTTCTGCGGCTAGCCATGCTTTCCACCTGTCTACCCCTACCCTGTTCAACAGCACTGCACCCCCCACAGCAACTCGCCCAAGCCTTCCCCATTTCTCCAGTCAGCTGATGTTCTGAAAGAGCTGCAAAATCTGGACCCCTACAAATCAGCCAGGCTAGACAATCTGGACCCTTTCTTTCTAAAATTATCTGCCGAAATTGTTGCAACCCCTATTACTAGCCCGTTCAACCTCGCTTTCGTGTCGTCTGAGATTCCCAAAGATTGGAAAGCAGCTGCGGTCATCCCCCTCTTCAAAGGGGGACACACTCTTGATCCAAACTGCTACAGACCTATATCTATCCTGCCTTTTCTAAGGTCTTCGAAAGCCAAGTCAACAAACAGATTACCGACCATTCTGAATCCCACCATACCTTCTCCGCTATGCAATCTGGTTTCAGAGCTGGTCATGGGTGCACCTCAGCCATGCTCAAGGTCCTAAACGATATCTTTACTGCCATCGATAAGAAACAATACTGTGCAGCCGTATTCATTGACCTGGCCAAGGCTTTCGACTCTGTCAATCACCACATCCTCATCGGCAGACTCGATAGCCTTGGTTTGTCAAATGATTGCCTCGCCTGGTTCACCAACTACTTCTCTGATAGAGTTCAGTGTGTCAAATCGGAGGGCCTGATGTCCGGGCCTCTGGCAGTATCTATGGGGATGCCACAGGGTTCAATTCTTGGACCGACTCTCTTCTCTGTATACATCAATGATGTCGCTCTTGCTGCTGGTGAGTCTCTGATCCACCTCTACGCAGACGACACCATTCTGTATACTTCTGGCCCTTCTTTGGACACTGTGTTAACAACCCTCCAGATGAGCTTTAATGCCATACAACTCTCCTTCCGTGGCCTCCAATTGCTCTTAAATACAAGTAAAACTAAATGCATGCTCTTCAACCGATCGCTGCCTGCACCTTCCCGCCTGTCCAACATCACTACTCTGGAAGGTTCTGACTTAGAATATGTGGACAACTACAAATACCTAGGTGTCTGGTTAGACTGTAAGCTCTCCTTCCAGACTCACATCAAACATCTCCAATCCAAAGTTAAATCTAGAATTGGCTTCCTATTTTGCAACAAAGCATCCTTCACTCATGCTGCCTAACATACCCTTGTAAAACTGACCATCCTACCGATCCTCGACTCACAGATTACTGCACCTGTACATAGCCCATCTATAATTTAGCCCAAACAACTACCTCTCCCCCTACTGTATTTATTGATTTATTTATTTTGCTCCTTTGCACCCCATTTTTTCTACCTCTATCTTGCACATTCTTCCACTGCAAATCTACCATTCCAGTGTTTTACTTGCTGTATTGTATTTACTTCGCCACCATGGCCTTTTTTTGCCTTTACCTCCCTTATCTCACCTCATTTGCTCACATTGTATATAGACATATTTTTCTACTGTATTATTGACTGTATGTTTACTCCATGTGTAACTCTGTGTTGTTGTATGTGTCAAACTGCTTTGCTTTATCTTGGCCAGCTCGCAATTGTAAATGAGAACATGTTCTCAACTTGCCTACCTGGTTAAATAAAGGTGAAAAAAAATATTTTTTAATTGTGAGCGAGAGTTGAGCCTATGCCTTCCTAATGTCCATTAGTGTGAGAGACAAAGTTTGACCCTACCCTCTTTTTTCAAGCAGAACATCCCCAATACAATAGATAGCCTTCCGCTTGGAGATATATTGTTTGCATACTGCTAGATGATTTTAAATTCCAAGATTATTCAAAGGATTTGTCACTAGTCCATGTACAGATGTGAGTTATGAAGGCATTAACGGAGTGTGTCTGTCTGTTTCTTTGTTTGTTCCTCCGTCCCTCAGCCAACTGTTTTGCCAGCTCAGTGAACTGCAGAGCAGCTAATTACTGGTACTCTGGCTTCATCCGCCTCCAGACTCTCATCGACGCCGCCATCATACAGGTGAGATCAAATGTTATTTGTCACATGTGCCGAATACAACAGGTGTAGTAGACCTTACAGTGAAATGCTTACTTATAAGCCCTTAACCAACAATGCAGTTTTAAGAAAATACCTTTTTAAAAACGTATGAGATAAGAATAACAAATAATTAAAGTGCAGCAGTAAATAACAATAGCGGGGATATATACGGGGGGTACCTGTGCGGGGGGCACCGGTGTCGAGGTAATTGAGGTAATTATGTACACGTAGTTAGTTATTAAAGTGGCTATGCATAGATATTATTAACAGAGAGTAGCAGCAGCGTGAGGGGGGGCAATGCAAATAGTATGGGTAGCCATTTGATGAGCTTTTCAGGATAGAGGTCGACCAATTATGATTTTTCAACTCCGATATCGATTATTGGAGATCCAAAAAAAGCAGATACTAATTAATTGGCCAATTTTTATATATACATTTGTAATAATGACAATTACAGCAATACTGAATGAACACTTTTATTTTAACTTAATATATAAATAAAAATACATTTAGTCTCAAATAAATAATGGCATGTTCTATTTGGTTTAAAGTAAAAGTGCAATATATGCCATGTAAAAAAGCTCACGTTTAAGTTCCTTGCTCTGAGCATAAGAACATATGAGAGCTGGTGGTTTCTTTTAACATGAGTCTTCAATATTCCCAGTTAAGAAGTTTTAGGTTGTAGTTATTATAGGAACTATAGGACTATTTCTCTCTAACATTTGTATTTCATATACCTTTGACTATTGGATGTTCTTATAGGCACTATAGTATTGCCAGCCTAATCTCGGGAGTTGATAGGCTTAAAGTCATAAACAGTGCTGTGCTTCAATCATTGCGAAGAGCTGCTGGCAAACGCAGTAAAGTGCTGTTTGAATGAATGCTTACAAGCCTGCTGCTGCCTACCACTGCTCAATCAGACTGCTATATCAAATCATTGACTCTATTGTAATATAATATAATAGTCGTTAATATGGTCGAATCCGGAAACTATAATTTCGAAAACAAAACTTTTATTCTTTCAGTGAAATACGAAACCGTTACGTATTTTACAGAACGGGTGGCATCCAGGAATCAGGAGGATTTGCCAAATGGAGGGCGAGGGAGAGCTTTGTACGCGTCTGTGTGTGGAGTAAAGGTGGTCTAGAATTTTTTTCCCTCTGGTTGCACTTTTAACATGCTTATAGAAATGAGGTAAAACTGATTTAAGATTTCCTGCATTAATTAAAGTCCCCGGCCACTTGGAGCGCCACCTCTGGATTAGCGTTTTCCTGTTTGCTTATGGAGGAATACAGCTCATTGAGTGTGGTTTTTGTGCCAGTCTCAGTCTGTGGTGATATGTAGACAGCTACAAATAATAAAGATAAAATCTCTAGGTAGATAGTGTGGTTTACAGCTTACCATGAGATACTCTACCTCAGGGGAGCAAAACCTTGAGACTTGAGCACCAGCTATTGTTTAGAAATATGCATTGGCCCTCGCCCTGTTTCTTACCAGAGGCTGCTGTTCTGTCCTGCCGATGGAGTGTATAACCCGCCAGCTGTTTGTTCTTAATGTCGTCGTTCAGCCACGGCTCTGTGAAACATAAGATATTACAGTTTTTAATGTCCCGTTGGTAGGATATACCGTGGGGCAAAACAATATTTAGTCAGCCACCAATTGTGCAAGTTCTCCCACTTAAAAAGATGAGAGGCCTGTAATTGTCATCATAGGTACACTTCAACTATGACAGACAAAATGAGAAAAAAAAATCCAGAAAATCACATTGTAGGATTTTGAATGAATTTATTTGCAAATTATGGTGGAAAATAAGTATTTGGTCACCTACAAACAAGCAAGATTTCTGGCTCTCACAGACCTGTAACTTCTTCTTTAACTTCTTCGATATAGGGGGCGATCTTTTAATTTTTGGATGTAAAACGTTCCCGTTTTAAACAAGATATTTTGTCACGAAAAGATGCTCGACTATGCATATAATTGACAGCTTTGGAAAGAAAACACTCTGACGTTTCCAAAACTGCAAAGATATTGTCTGTGAGTGCCACAGAACTGATGTTACAGAAAAAACCCAGATAAAAATACAATCAGGAAGTGCCGCATTTTTTTAAACTGCCTCATGGCAATGACTCCTTATATGGCTGTGGAGGAGCTAGGAGTCAGCTTACCCTTTCCACGTTTTCCCCAAGGTGTCTGCAGCATTGTGACGTAGTTGTAGGCAAATCATTGGAAGATTGACCATAAGAGACTACATTTACCAGGTGGTCGCTTGGTGTCCTCCGTCGCAATTATTGCGTAATCTCCAGCTGCAGTATTTTTCAGTTTGCCTCTGATGACAAACCGACTGCCAGGAATGATTTTTCATCGAATAGAATTGTGAAAAACACCTTGAGGATTGATTCTAAACAACGTTTGCCATGTTTCTGTCGATATTATGGAGCTAATTTGGAAAAAAGTTTGGCCTTGTAAGTGACTGCATTTTCGGGGGGGTTTTCTTAGCCAAACGTGATGAACAAAACGGAGCTATTTCTCTTACACAAATAATATTTTTGGAAAAAATGAACATTTGCTATCTGAGAGTCTCGTCATTGAAAACGTCCGAAGTTCTTCAAAGGTAAATTATTTTATTTGAATGCTTTTCTTGTTTTTGTGAAAATGTTGCCTGCTGAATGCTAGGCTTAATGCTATGCTAGGCTATCAATACTCTTACACAAATGCTTGTGTAGGTTTGGTTAAAGCATATATAAAATCTGAGATGACAGTGTTGTTAACAAAAGGCTAAGCTTGTGTTTCAATTTATTTCATTTCATTTGCGATTTTCATGAATAGGAAACGTTGCGTTATGGTAATGAGCTTGAGGCTATGATTACGCTCCCGGATACGGGATTGCTCGACGCTAGAGGTTAAGAGGCTCCTCTGTCCTCCACTCGTTACCTGTATTAATGGCACCTGTTTGAACTTGTTATCAGTATAAATCTCTAACAGTCACACTCCAAACTCCACTATGGCCAAGACCAAAGAGCTGTCAAAGGACACCAGAAACAAAATTGTAGACCTGCACCAGGCTGGGAAGACTGAATCTGCAATAGGTAAGCAGCTTGGTTTGAGGAAATCAACCGTGGGAGCAATTATTAGGAAATGGAAGACATACAAGATCACTGATAATCTCCCTCGATCTGGGGCTCCACGCAAGATCTCACCCCGTGGGGTCAAAATGATCACAAGAACGGTGAGCAAAAATCCCAGAACCACACGGGGGGACCTAGTGAATGACCTGCAGAGAGCTGGGACCAAAGTAACAAAGCCTACCATCAGTAACACACTACGCTGCCAGGGACTCAAATCCTGCAGTGCCAGACGTGTCCCCCTGCTTAAGCCAGTACATGTCCAGGCCCGTCTGAAGTTTGCTAGAGAGCATTTGGACAATCCAGAAGAAGATTGGGAGAATGTCATATGGTCAGATGAAACCAAAATATAACTTTTTGGTAAAAACTCAACTTGTCGTGTTTGGAGGACAAAGAATGCTGAGTTGCATCCAAAGAACACCATACCTACTGTGAAGCATGGGGGTGGAAACATCATGCTTTGTGGCTGTTTTTCTGCAAAGGGACTAGGACAACTGATCCGTGTAAAGGAATAATGAATAGGGCCATGTATCGTGAGATTTTGAGTGAAAACCTCCTTCCATCAGCAAGGGCATTGAAGATGAAACGTGGCTGGGTCTTTCAGCATGACATTGATCCCAAACACACCGCCCGGGCAACAAAGGGGTGGCTTCGTAAGAAGCAAATACTTATTTTCCACCATAATTTGAAAATAAATTCATAAAAAATCCTAAAATGTGATTTTCTGGATTTTTTTCTCATTTTGTCTGTCATAGTTGAAGTGTACCTATGATGAAAATTACAGGCCTCTCTCATCTTTTTAAGTGGGAGAACTTGCACAATTGGTGGCTGACTAAATACTTTTTTTGCCTCACTGTAGGTGAATATACTGCCAAATTCTCTAAAATGACGTTGGAGGTGATTTATGTTTGAGAAATTAACATTCAACTCTCTGGCAACAGCTCTGGTGGACATTCCTGCAGTCAGCATGCCAATTGCATGCTCCCTCGACTTGAGACACCTGTGGAATTGCGTTGTGTGACAAAACTGCAAATGTTAGTGGCCTTTTATTGTGTGTATGGAATTTCTGGGATATTTCATGAAACCTGGGACCAACACTTTACATGTTACGTTTATATTTTTGTTCAGTGTATATTAATGCTTGATCCCTGCCTATGTCCTGTGTTCAGATGCAGACCAAGCGGTCAGTATGGAGTGAGATGGACCACCTGCGTGTGGTGATGATGGGCCAGCCAGGGTCAGTGGAGGTCCAAAAGTTTCCCCACGCTCTCATCTCCATCTACCTGGTGCTGGCTTTCACACCCTTCATCACCTTCCTCATCGTCAACGTGGCAGCAGAGAAGGAACACAGGCTCAAAGACACCATGACCATGATGGGCCTCTACGACTCTGCTTTCTGGTCAGTAGGATGATTTGTGTTTAAAGTAAATGCTGTATACATTTATACTATATTGCCATAAAGAACCTCCAACAGTTAACTGACTCAATGATGGAGGCTGGCGTACCATGTGCAAAGCTAGGTTGTTAAAGAAATAACATTATTAAGGCTTTTTACATCATCCCACGTAAGGGCGGCAGGTAGCCTAGTGGTTAGAGCATAACCGAAAGGTTGCAAGATCGAATCCCAGAGCTGACAAGGTAAAAATCTGTCGTTCTGCCCCTGAACAAGGCAGTTAACCCACTGTTCCTAGGCCGTCATTGAAAATAAGAATTTGTTCTTAACTGACTTGCCTAGTTAAATAAAGGTAAAATAAAAAAAATGAGAGTGAGGGGAGGATTTTTACATAATTTATGTTATGATATCTGATTTTTTTTTCTCTACAAAGGTGTGTGTGTGTGTGTTGATGTTTCAACAGGCTTTCGTGGGGCCTGCTGTATGCAGCTCTGGTCACCACCATGTCCATCCTCATGTCCATCATCGCTACCTATACAGCTCTCTTCCCCAACAGTGACTTCATCGTCATCTTCCTCCTCATCTTCCTCTACGGCATCTCCTCTGTGAGTACCTCTAATGAGCCCTGGTTCGTTCATGACATGCCATTTACTGTGTGTTCAATTAAATCCCTGAAACAGAAGAACAGAGTTGAAGTTCAGACTGTTCTAAAAGATAATATACAGTACCAGTCAAACGTTTGGACACCTACTAATTTCAGGGTTTTTCTTTATTTTTACTATTTTCTACATTGTAGAATTATAGTAAAGACATCAAATAACACACATGTAATCATGTAGTAACCAAAAAAGTGTTAAACAAATCCAAATATATTTATTGCATCACTGCCTGGTATGGCAACTGCTCGTCCTCCGACCGCAAGGCACTACAGAGGGTAGTGCGTACGGCCCAGTACATCACTGGGGCCAAGCTTCCTGCCTTCCAGGACCTCTATACACGAGCAATGGACAGTAGACCAGTGGAAATGTTTTCCTTGCGTGCGCTGCAGTCTCAAAGAAAACCATTAGTAACACACTATGCCGTCATTGGTTAAAATCCTGCAGTGCACCCAAGGTCCCCCTGCTCAAGCCAGCGTATGTCCAGGCCCGTCTGAAGTTTGCCAATGACCATCTGGATGATCCAGAGGAGGAATGGGCGAAGGTCATGAGGTCTCATGAGACAAAAATAGAGCTTTTTGGTCTAAACTCAACTCGCCGTGTTTGGAGGAAGAAGAAGGTTGAGTACAACCCCAAGAACACCATCCCAACCGTGAAGCATGGAGGTAGAAACATCATTCTTTGGGGATGCTTTTCTGCAAAGGGGATTGGACGACTGCACCGTATTAAGGGGAGGATGGATGGGGCCATGTATCACGAGATCTTGGCCAACAACCGCCTTCCCTCAGTAAGAGCATTGAAGATGGGTCGTGGCTGGGTCTTCCAGCATGACAACGACCCGAAACACACAGCCAGGGCAACTAAGGAGTGGCTCCGTAAGAAGCATCTCAAGGTCCTGGAGTGGCCTAGCCAGTCTCCAGACCTGAACCCAATATAAAATCTTTGGAGGGAGCTGAAAGTCCGTATTTTCCAGCAACAGCCCCGAAACCTGAAGGACCTGGAGAAGGTCTGTATGGAGGAGTGGGCCAAAATCCCTGCTTCAGTGTGTGCAAACCTGGTCAAGAACTACAGGAAACGTATGATCTCTGTAATTGCAACAAAGGTTTCTGTACCAAATATTAAGTTCTGTTTTTCTGATGTATCAAATACTTATGTCATGCAATAAAATGCAAATTAATTACTTTAAAATCATACAATGTGATTTTCTGGATTTTTGTTTTAAATTCTCTCTCACAGTTGAAGTGTACCTATGATAAAAAATTACAGACCTTCCATGCTTTGTAAGTAGGGAAACACTGCTGATTTTGCAGGTTATCAAATACTTGTTCTCCCCACTGTATATACTGTATTTTTGTCAATTCCACTACAGCATTGCTCGTCCTAATATTTATATTTCTTCATTCCATTATTTTACTTTGAGATTTGTGTGTATTGTTGTGAATTGTTATATATTACTCCACTGTTGGAGCAATGAACAAACATTTCTCTACACTCGCAATAACATCTGCTAAATATGTGTATGTAACCAATACAATTTGATTTGATTTACATTTAACTGGGTGAATGGAATATGAATGACAGTCATCCAATATGCTGTAATAGATATAAGGCCATGTTCATGAAAAAAAAATATATTTGAAGTCAAAAGTTTACGTACACTTAAGTTGGAGTCATTAAATTCGTATTTCAACCACTCCACACATTTCTTGTTAACCAACTATAGTTTTGGCAAGTCGGTTAGGACATCTACTTTGTGCATGACACAAGTAATTTTTCCAACAATTGTTTACAGACTAATTGTTTCACTTATAATTCACTGTATCACAATTCCATTGGGTCAGACGTTTACATACACTATATCGACTGTTCCTTTAAACAGCTTGGAAAATTCCAGAAAATGATGTCATGTCTCTAGAAGCTTCTGATGGGCTAATTTACGTGCCTCTTTTCTTTTGATTTTCCCATGATGTCAAGCAATCAGCCAAGACCTCAGGAAAAAAAATGTAGACCTCCGCAAGTCTGGTTCATTCTTGGGAGCAATTTCCAAACGCCTGAAGGTACCACGTTAATCTACACAAACAATAGTACGCAAGTATAAACACTATGGGACCATGCAGCCGTCACACCGCTCAGGAAGGAGACGCGTTCTGTCTCCTAGCGATAAACGTACTTTGGTGCGAAAAGTGCAAATCAATCCCAGAACAACAGCAAAGGACCTTGTGAAGATGCTGGAAGAAACGGGTAAAAAAGTATCTATATCCAGAGTACAACGAGTCCTATATCGACATAACCTGAAAGGCCGCTCAGCCAGGAAGAAACCGCTGCTCCAAAACCCTCCATAAAAAAGCCAGACTACGGTTTGCAATTGCACATGGGGACAAAGATGGTACTTTTTGGAGAAATGTCCTCTGATCTGATGAAACAAAAATAGAACTGTTTGGCCATAATGACCATCGTTATGTTTGGAGGAAAAAAGAGGGAGGCTTGCAAGCCGAAGAACACCATCCCAACCGTGAAGCACGGGGGTGGCAGCATCATGTTGTGGGGGTGCTTTGCTGCAGGAGGGACTGGTGCACTTCACAAAATAGATGGCATCGTGAGGAAGGAAAATGATGTGGATATATTGAAGCAAAATCTCAAGACATCGGTCAGGAAGTTAAAGCTTGGGCGCAAATGGGTCTTCCAAATTAACAATGACCCCAAGAATACTTCCAAAGTTGTGGCAAAATGGCTTAAGGACAACAAAGTCAAGGTATTGGAGTGGCCATCACAAAGCCCTGACCTCAATCCCATAGAACATTTGTGGGCAGAACTGAAAAAGTGTGTGTGAGCAAGGAGGCCTACAAACCTGACTCAGTTATACCAGCTCTGGAATGGCCAAAATTCACCCAATTTATTGTGGGAAGCTTGTGGAAGGCTACAAGAAACGTTTGACCCAAGTTAAACAATTTAAAGGCAATGCTACCAAATACTATTTGAGTGTATGTAAACGTCTGACCCACTGGTAATGTGATGCAAGAAATAAAAGCTGAAATAAATCATTCTCTCTACTATTATTGTGACATTTCACATTCTTAAAATAAAGTGGTGATCCTAACTGACCTAATACAGGGATTTTTTACTAGGATTAAATGTCAGGAATGTTGAAAACTGAGTTTAAATGTATTTGCCTAAGGTGTATGTGAACTTCTGACTTCAACTGTAATCTTTCCTCAGCTTATACGGCACCGACCGCCACTGGTGTGGGTGGGTGTGTGTATGTGTGACACCGACTGGCTCGATTCGGTGCTTTGTAGCAAGATTTTAAATAGTGTTTTTTACATTGGATAAAAGTAGAGACTCAGAGCTGGACAATGGTATATCATACACTGCAGTTACGCTTTGAAAGTTTATAACTTGTAACTCCACTTATGAGAAAATGGCCCTTGAATGTTTGGGTACACCTACTGGAGAGCTCTTCTTTGTCTATACCCATTCATCATTGTTCACACCCTCTTAAGCCTTAGCCCCACCCATCTTTTTAAGGATTCACATGTGAGGCCATGTGCTAAACATAGTGAGAAATTTGTAAACAACCAAAGATTTAAATACTAAAAGTGATAAGTAGTAGCAAAAATACATTATTTAGTCCTTGGCCTATACCCTATTCTGACTTTTGGACAGGTCATGTTCTTCACCTTACCATCTCTGGTAAACACACAACATATCAACCAAAATCTAAATTTATTTTTCACATGCAAAAGGTGTAAATGATACAGTGAAATGGTTACTTGCATATTTGCATAGTAGCAATATCAAAAATAGAAAGTGTCCATGTAAATATTTTATATTTATTAGATGATTCTTACCCAGACACACTTGTCTAAATTGATGGGTCATGTGAAATAAGTGCAATAACCACCCCCCAGCCACATCTAGTTAAGTGTATGGGTCACTATATTGTCTAGACATGTTCATGAAATACAATAGATGACCGTGATCACACCTGGCTAACTTGGTGGGTCATGTCATCTGGCGAGGTAGAGTCTTTTGTTTAGACATGTAACTAGATAAACAATGGACCTAATGGTGCTTTCAAGACATCTGGGAACTTGGAAAAAATACGAGGTGAAATCATGACATCAGTGCTCTCTCTTCAGGTCGGAAGGTCGGGACTCTATAAAGAGGCCCGAGATTCCGAGTTGGATGACCGAAAAAAAACTATTTTTCCCAGTCGGAGGTCGTTTTTTTTTGTGAGTTCCCAGTTGTTTTGAATGTGGCAATAATCCCAACCATAACTACTGGCAATACAAACTGATTGTCATAGCTAGCTACTATGCAATCTGCAGGTAGCTAAAGCTAACTAGGTTCAGTGTTAGCTAGCTAGCTAACATTAGGCTATGACTAGCAATGCAAATGGCTTTGTGAGATACAAATAATATTACTACACAGATCATACACCCAGACAGGATGACTACATGTTTCCAGGATGACCACAACAGTACTCTTTAACTTGCAATGAAAATGACTTTCTGACTAAATTAGAAATGTATAGTATTTGAAAATGTAGCTAGCTAGACTATATTCCCCGTATACATGGATGAACGCTTCTCCCTCTGTCATGGATGCCATGGTTGCCATTAAATTGAAGCTGTAATCCAGAGACAGTTGTTTTATACAACAGTGTGTTCTCTTTTCGACTCACTCTGCATATTTGCTATCAAAAGCCAGAATTTTCTCCATCTCCTTAGCTAGCATACTCTGCTTTCACTGGGCATTCCACTGATTTCAAAACTCTGTCAACTTCTTCTGTGACAACAACAATGTTGATTACCGTTTGAGAAGACTCCAATGTCTGGTTCAATGAAAATGTTTTAACTTAAATCAGGGATTTCCCCATAGTCTGATTCATTTTCAGAGTCCGAGAAGAGTCTGCATGGCACAATCGTACTCCAGAAAGTGAGAGCAGTACAGTAGCAACACTTTTGCAGTTCTTCATGATACCTTTCAAAAAAGCCACAGTAGTAAGGATTACCAAAACACATACTGAGCAGCTCATGTTAAAGACAAGCATGCTACATGGCAGACCAATCTGAACTCCTCTCTCAGCATGTCCAGATCATCCATTATCATAGCCAATCATTGCTAGCGGGAAGGTTCCTGTCTGGCTAAACCAACTAAACTTATAATTGTATTTATTTATTCAAATTTACAGATGGCATAAAATGTAGTTATTAAGGCACATGAAAGTTCACATGTTCCAGAAGGCATTTCTGGCAAAAAAAAAGCATTTTGATGGGGGGAAAAAAATGCCTCTCCCGTGAAGTAGTTATGTGCGACATATGCCTAGTTTCCTAGGTTTGGACACACCTTCTCATTCCAGGGTTTTTATTTATTTTTTACTATTTTCTACATTGCAAAATAATCAATATATTTTTGATTCTTGAAAGTAACTACCCTTTGCATGATGACAGCTTTGCACACACTTGGCATTCTCTCAACCAGCTTCACCTGGAATGCTTTTCCAAACATCTTGAAGGAGTTTGCTGAGCACTTGTTGGCTGCTTTTCCTTCACTCTGCGGTCCAACTCATACCAAACCATCTCAATTGGGGTGAGGTCGGGTGATTGAGGAGGCCAGGTCATCTGATGCAGTACTCCATCACTCTCCTTCTTGGTCAAATAGCCCATACACAGCCTGGAGGCGTGTTGGGTCCTTGTCCTGTTGAAAAACAAATGATAGTACCACTAAGTGCAAACCAGATGGGATGGTGTATCACTGTGGTAGCCATGCTGGTTAAGTGTGCCTTAAATTGTAAATAAATCACCAACAGTGTCACCAGCAAAGCACCATCACAACACCTCCATGCTTCACGGTGGGATCCACACATGCGGAGATCATCCGTTCACCTACTCTGCGTTTCATAAAAGATTTGGACTCATCAGACAGATTTCCACAGTCTCATGTCCATTGCACGTGAAGAAACTTTCAAGTTCTTGACATTTTCCAGATTGACTGACCTTCATGTCTTAAAGTAATGATGGACTGTTGTTTCTCTTTGTTTATTTGAGCTGTTCTTGCCATAATTTGGACTTGGTCTTTTACCAAGTAGCCCTATCTTCTACATATCACCCCTACCTTGTCACAACACAACTGATTGTCTCAAACGCATTAAGAAGGAAGGAAATTCTACAAATGAACTTTTAACATGGCACACCTGTTATTTGAAATGCATTCCCGGTGACTACCTGAGTTGAGAGAATGCCAAGAGTATGCAAAGTTGTTGTCAAGGCAAAGGGTGGCTACTTTGAAGAATCTCAAATATAAAATATATTTTGATTTAACACTTCTTACTAAATGATTCCATATGTGTTATTTCATAGTTTTGATGTATTCACTATTATAAAAATACAGAAAGAAGTCCTGCAACAAGTAGATGTGTCCAAACTTTGTGTGTGTGTGTGTGTGTGTGTGTGTGTGTGTGTGTGTGTGTGTGTGTGTGTGTGTGTGTGTGTGTATATATATTAAAAACAGAAATACCTTATTTACATAAGAGTTCAGACCCTTTGCTATGAGACTTGAAATTGAGCACTGGTGCATCCTGTTTCCATTGATCATCCTTGAGATGTTTGTACAGCTTGATTGGAGTCCACCTGTGGTAAATTTCAATTGACTGGACATGATTTGGAAAGGCACACCTGTCTATATATGGTCCCACTGTTGACAGTGCATGTCAGAGAAAAAAACAAGCCATGGGGTTTGGAATTGTTCGTAGAGCTCTGAGACAGGATTCTGTTGAGGAACAGATCTGGGGAAGGGTATCAATTCATTTATGCAGCATTGAGGGTCCCCAAGAACACAGTGGCCTCCATCATTCTTAAATGGAAGAAGTTTGGAACCACCCAGACTATTCCTAGAGCTGGCTGCCCGGCCAAACTGAGCAGTCGGGGAGAAGGGCCTTGGTCGGGGAAGTGACCAAGAACCCAATGGTCAATCTGACAGAACTCCGTAGTTCCTCTGTGGAGATGGGAGAACCTTCTAGAAGTGGGGTGGGCAACTCCAGTCCTCGAGTGCCTGATTGGTGTCACATTTTTTCTCCATCCCTAGCGAACACAGCTGATTAATCAAATATCCTTCTAAACTGAAGATCATGATTAGGTGATTATTGGAGTCAGGTGTGTTAGCTGGGGCTGGGGCAAAACTGTGACACCAATCAGGACTGGAATTGCCCAACCCTGTTCTAGAAGGACAACTGTTTTTGCAGCACTCCACTAATCAGGCCTTTATGGTAGAGTGACTCGATGGATGCCACTCCTCAATAAAAGTACAAGAGACATGCCTCTTGGAGTTTGCCAAAAGGCACTTAAAGACTCTGAGAAGCAAGATTCTCTGGTCTGATGAAACCAATATTTAACTCTTTGGCCTGTATTCCAAGCGTCACGTGTAGAGGAAACCTGGCACCATCCCTACGGTGAAGCACGGTGGTGGCAGTATCATGCTGTGGGGATGTTTTTCAGAGGCAGGGACTGGGAGACTAGACTAGGGGATTGAGGGAAAGATGAACAGAGCAAAGTACAGAGATATCCTTGATGAAAACCTGCTACAGAGCTCTCCGAACCTCAGACTGAGGTGAAGGTTCACCTTCCAAAAGGACAACAACCCTAAACACACAGCGAAGACAACGCAGGAGTGACTTCAGGACAAGTCTCAATGCCCTTGAGTGGCCCAGCCAGAGCCCGGACTTCATCCTAATCTAACATTTCTGGGGAGACCTGAAAATAGCTGTGCAGCAACCCTCTCCATCCAACCTGACATAGCTTGAGAGGATCTAGAGAGAAGAATGGGAGAAACTCCCCAAATAAAGGTGTGTGCCAAGCTGGTGGCATCATACCCAAGAAGACTTGAGGCTGTAATCGCTGCCAATGGCGCTTCAACAAAGTACTGAGTAAAGGGTCTGAATACTTAATTATTTCAGTTCTTTATTTTTAATAAATTGGTATAATTGGTATAATTTCTAAACATGTTTTTGCTTTGTTGTTATTGGGGTATTGGTTGTAGATTGATGAGTGAAAAAACAACAGGGCACCTCATGGCAAGGAACTCTCTGAGGATCTGAAAAAAAGAATTGTTGCTCTACATAAAGATGGCCTGGGCTATAAGAAGATTGCCAAGAGCCTGAAACTGAGCTGCAGCACGGTGGCCAAGACCATACAGCGGTTTAACTGGACAGGTTTCACTCAGAACAGGCCTCGCCATGGTCGACCAAAGAAGTTGAGTGCACATGCTCAGCATCATATCCAGAGGTTGTCTTTGGGAAATAGACGTATGAGTGCTGCCAGCATTGCTGCAGAGGTTGAAGGGGTGGGGGGTCAGCCTGTCAGTGCTCAGACCATACGCCGTACACTGCATCAAATTGGTCTGCATGGCTGTCGTCCCAGAAGGAAGCCTCTTCTAAAGATGATGCACAAGAAAGCCTGCAAACAGTTTGCTGAAGACAAGCAGACAAACAACATGGATTACTGGAATCATGTCCTGTGGTCTGATGAGACCAAGATAAACTTATTTGGTTCAGATGGTGTCAAGCATGTGTGGCGGCAACCAGGTGAGGAGTACAAAGACAAGTGTGTCTTGCCTACAGTCAAGCATGGTGGTGGGAGTGTCATGGTCTGGGGCTGCATGAGTGCTGCCGGCACTGGGGAGCTACAGTTCATTGAGGGAACCATGAATGCCAACATGGACTGTGACATACTGAAGCAGAGCATGATCCTCTCCCTTCGGAGACTGGGCCGCAGGTGAGTATTCCAACATGATAACGAACCCAAACACACCTCCAAGACGACCACTGCCTCGCTGCCTTGCTAAAGAAGCTGAGGGTAAAGGTGATGGACTGGCCAAGCATGTCTCCAGACCTAAACTCTATTGAGCATCTGTGGGGCATCCTCAAATGGAAGGTGGAGGAGTGCAAGGTCTCTAACATCCACAGGTCCGTGATGTCGTCATGGAGGAGTGGAAGAGGACTACAGTGGCAACCTGTGAAGCTCTGGTGAACTCCATGCCCAAGAGGGTTAAGGAAGTGCTGGAAAATGATGGTGGCCACACAAAATATTGACACTTTGGGCCCAATTTGGACATTTTCACCTAGGGATATAAAAAAAGAAACGTCCTCTCACTGTCAACTGTGTTTATTTTCAGCATCTTAACATGTGCAGATATTTGTATGAACATAACAAGATTGAACAAGTGCCACAGACATGTGACTAACAGAAATGTAATATTATGTCCCTGAACAAAGGGGGGAGGCAGAGAAGTAACAGTCAGTTTATGGTGTGGCCACCTCATGGACTATACCAGATTTGCCAGTTCTTGCTGTGAGATGTTACCCCACTCTTCTACCAAGGCACCTGCAAGTTCCCGGACATTTATGGGGGGAATGACCCTAGCCCTTACCCTCCGATCCAACAGGTCCCAGACGTGCTCAATGGGATTGAGATCCGGGCTCTTCGCTGGCCATGGCAGAACACTGACATTCCTGTCTTGCAGGAAATCACGCACAGACCGAGCAGTATGGCTGGTGGCATTGTCATGCTGGAGGGTCATGTCAGGATGAGCCTGCAGGAAGGGTACCACATGAGGGAGGAGGATGTCTTCCCTGTAACGCACAGCGTTGAGATTGCCTGCAATGACAACAAGCTCAGTCCAATGATGCTGTGACACACCGCCCCAGACCATGATGGACCCTCCACCCCCAAATCCATCCCGCTCCAGAGTACAGGCCTCGGTGTAACGCTCATTCCTTCAACAACAATCGCAAATTCAACCATCACCTCTGGTGAGACAAAACCACGACTTGTCAGTGAAGAGCACTTGTTGCCAGTCCTGTCTGGTCCAGCGACGGTGGGTTTGTGCCCATAGGCGACGTTGTTGCCGGTGATGTCTGGTGAGGACCTGCCTTACAACAGGCCTACAATGATGTACCGATCCTGTGCAGGTGTTGTTACACGTGATCTGCCACTGCGAGGACGATCAGCTGTCTGTCCTTTCTCCCTGTAGCGCTGTCTTAGGCATCTCACAGTACGGACATTGCAATTTATTGCCCTGGCCACATCTGCAGTCCTCATGCCCTCTTCAGCATGCCTAAGGCACGTTCACGCAGATAAGCAGGGACCCTGGGCATCTTTCTTTTGGTGTTTTTCAGGGTCAATAGAAAGGCTTCCCTAGTGTCCTAAGTTTTCATAACTGTGACCTTAATTGCCTACCATCTGTAAGCTGTTAGTGTCTTAACGACCGTTCCACAGGTGCATGTTCATTAATTGTTTATGATTCATTGAACACGCATGGGAAACAGTGTTTAAACCCTTTACAATGAAGATCTGTGAAGTTATTTGGATTTTAATTAATTCTCTTTGAAAGAGAGGGTCCTGATAAAGGGACAATTCTTTTTTCGCTGAGTTTATTTATATTTAGCAGATGCTTTTATGTGCGTGTCAGAGGAAAGATGTCTGAAAATGTTTTAAGGCCAAGATTTCTATTCAATGTGCCATGTGTGTCACGGATTTGACCTGAAATTGACTTCTTAATTTCAGTTACCATAGGATGCTGTTAGCTTTTAACTCCCCTCTACCAATAGATTTGACACTGCATTTGGTTGACTCGTATTGGTTGTGACAGGCCATAACAAAGGGATTGTTCACTTTTTTAAAGTGTAGGTTATTTTTTACTTACCTAGAATGTTCCATCCGATTTTCAAACCTCAGTGAACTACCTCTTTAAACTCTTGTATTTTATCCTTCCCCAGATCTTCTTCTCCTTCATGCTGACCCCTCTGTTTAAGAAGCCTAAGTTTGCCAGTACGGTGGGCTCAATGCTGACTGTGGTGTTCGGCTGCCTGTCCCTGTTCACTGTCCTGATGAAGGACTTCCCCCAGCCGCTGGTCTGGGTTCTTTGTCTGCTGTCCCCCAGCGCATTCTCCATCGGCATTGCCCAGGTAACCAACACAGTCAACGCCCGTGTCTGTTCATTAAGCACCAAATGGGATTAAACAGACCGAAACAGGGAGCGACTACCTGGACTTGGAGAATAGAAGCGCACATTTTCTGTGGTGATACGGTGCAAAGTTTAGTAACAGAATAAACAGCACAAACCATCATTCTGTTACCAAACTTTGCATCTGCAAATCTGTTCAAGTAAATGTGTTTTTGTAAAATGTTCTGTGGAAATTAAGTTATTCTTGTGCATAAAGCTGTATTGTTTGTTTAACTTTGCAATCATTGTTTTTTGTTTGACATACATTTTAAAATGAAAAACCGGACTCACAGCATCAGCCTGTTACCATGGAATTGCCCAACATTTTATTGTCAAGGTTGTCCAAGACAGTGTGCAATGTTTACGGAGACCACCCCCCATGTAATAGAGCTATTATGTTCTATTCTCTGTGAGTCTAGGTGGTGTACCTGGAGGCCCAGGGGGACGGAGCTGTGTTCGCTACCCTGGCCAACGGCCCCCATCCCCTCTACGCCCCCCTTCTCATGCTCGTCCTGGACTGTATACTCTACCTGCTGCTGGCTGTCTACCTGGACCAGGTCCTACCAGGTACTGTTTTGACTTCTCCTCTCTTCTCAACACATCAAGGAAGTATTGATTTCATTCAACATTTACTCATACAGTTTGGTTTTAATTGAGTAAATTTTTTAAACGGCGACCTGTCTATTTATCTCAAATGGCCTTCCGTATTCCTGTGTCCTTTGTGCAGGTGAGTTTGGCATGCGGCGCTCCCTGGTATACTTCATGAAGCCATCCTATTGGTCCAAGCGCAGTAAGCGCTACGTCGAGGTGAGCTCTGTGTACGAGACGGAGGTGAACGGGGCCCCAGGAGTGAATGAGTCTGTGGAGCCCGTCTCTCCGGAATTCAGGGGGAAAGAGGCCATCCGGTAAGAGCCTCCCCTTTATACCCTTTCCACACTACTGATCTAAGCCAAGCTGCACTGGGCTGGCCTGGTTATGCATCCACCATAGTTGCTTGATGCGTCCTGTCCAATGGGTGTAGTTCAGTGGACGCTCCTCAGAGGAGGAAGGGGTTGACCATCCTCAGTGAATTTCATAAGAACAAAAATGGTAAAACATTAAAGTTATGTTTTTTAGATAAAACTATACTAAATATTATCAAATCAAATGTTATTTGTCATATTCGCCAATACAACAGGTGTAGACCTTAAAGTGAAATGCTTACTTACAAGCCCTTGACCCTGGGACTAAACACCTCCCTCTGCAACTGGATCCTGGACTTCCTGACAGGCCGCCCCCAGGTGGTAAGGGTAGGTAACAACACGCCACGCTGATCCTCAACACAGGGGCCCCTCGGGTGTGTGCTCAGTCTCGTCCTGTACTCCCTTTTCACTCATGACTGCATGGCCAGGCACAACTCCAACACCATCATCAAGTTTGCCGATAGCACAACTGTGGTAGGCCTGATCACTGACAACGATGGTGCCAGGACAACAACCTCCCCCTCAATGTGAGCAAGACAAAGGAGCTGATTTCTGGACTACAGGAAAACGAGGACCGACCACGCCCCCATTCTCATTGACGGGCTGTAGTGGAGCAGGTTGAGAGCTGGTATGGCAACTGCTCGGCCTCCGGCCGCAAGGCACTACTTAGGGTAGTGCGTACGGCCCAGTACATCACCAGGCAGTGTCAGAGGAAGGCCCTAAAAATGGTCAAAGACTCCAGCCACCCTAGTCATAGACTGTTCTCTCTGCTATCGCACGGCAAGCGGTACCAGTGCCAAGTCTAGGTCCAAAAGGCTTCTTAACAGCTTCTAACCCCAAGCCATAAGACTCCTGAACTGCTAATCAAATGGCTACCCAGACCTCTCTTTTACGCTGCTGCTACTCTGTTTATAATCTATGCATAGTCACTTTAACTCTACCTACATGTACATATTACCTCCACTAACCGGTGCCCCCGCACATTGACTCTTTACCGATACCCCTGTATATAGCCTCACTATTGTTATTTTACTGCTTACTGTTATTTTACAGTTTTAAGAACAATAAGTGATAAGGGCTTGTAAGTACACTTAAGTACTTAATACACCTGTTGTATTCGGTGCATGTGACAAACAAAATATGATTTGATTTGATGAGAAACTTTAAGAGTTTTAATGAGCAGGCTTTCTTTCATGATTTGTTTTATTTTGACTGGAGCAAGATTGAGCTTTTTCCTGATGTGGAAACTGCCTGGAAATTCTTTCATAATTGTTTTTTCCAAATAGTAAAAAACATGCCCCATTCCACAGGTTCAGAGTTAAAGGGAGGGATAATCCATGGTTTTCTTCTGAGCTGTCTTGTATTATTCACTAACGTAATCTAGCCTGGGCTAAAGCAAAGAAATCATGTTCTTATGCTGATTGGCTTCTTTTTTCACAGCTATGAAGCAAGTGTTCTTCTCTTTTCAGGAAGGCCAAGTCTGAATATTTTATGTCTGTTACTACTAATAACCTGAATGACCCTAGGAAGTTTTGGAGGGCTATTAAGTCTGTCTGGTAACAGTACAGTTAATGAATTACCTTCATGTTTATTGAAGGACTCTGTTGCTCTTCATGACGAAACTGAAATGCTGAATTGTTTCAATGAACACTTTGTGTCATCTGATAGGCTGTTTGATTTAGTATCTTCTGTCTCTATACAGCCCTGTGTGGATGAACCGGTGAGAGCTGGTCAAACGTTTAGCTTTTTGCCATTCTCAGTGCAGGAGGTACATAAAGCCCTGACATCCTTAGATCAGAGAAATCCTGCAGGTCCTGATCGTCTTAATCCCTGCTTTTTAAAACTGGCAGTTGATTTCATAGCTGAACCACTAATATATCTGTTCAATATAACCCTGGCATGTAATGACATTCCAAGGATCTGGAAATCAGCATTTGTCCTACAACTTTTAGAACTGGGAGATCCAACTCTATTATAGGCCAATCTCAAAGCTGTCACCCCTAGCAAAAATACTAGAAACCAGCTAAAATAGTATATCAAAATGAACTCTATTTTATCAATGCACCAATCGGGCTTCAAGTAGAAGCATATCACAATTACAGCAGCCATGAAGGTTTTAAATGATATCACTGAAGCCCTTGACAAAAAAACAGCACTATCTCACTTTTTATTGATCTCTCTAATACAATTGATCATGCTGTACTGAGGCAGAGATTATCGAGCATAGGTCTTTCCGAGCATGTGTTGCTAACTATCTGTCTGATAGAACTCGGTGCACTCAATTTGATGTGCTCATGTCTGCTAAATTGTCTGTCTGTAATGGTGTGCCCCAGGGCTCGGGACTTGGTCCACTCTTATTCACTATTTATATAAATAATTCACTTTTATGCTGATTATACTTTTATTTATTGTTTATTGTTGTCTCCTCAATGCTGACTAAACTAATTGTGTTTTCTAAAGCAAGAAATAGACCTCTGAACTGTTCACCTACTACTACCTGTCAGGGAAATGAGATTGAGGCTGTAACCTCGTAAATATCTTAGTTATCTTATTAGTAGCCTAACCATATTGCTGTTACATTGAACTGGGTGAATGGAATATGAATGACAATCATCCAATATGCTGCAATAGAAATAAGGCCATGCTCATAAAAAAAAGAATTGTCCTCCCTCATCTTAAACAACACTGGCCGCCACTGGTGTGGTTGTACATGAAGCTGCCTCGCACTCGGACAAGGCTACTGACTTTACCTTCATAGTTGCTTGAACCATGCTGTAAAGGACAATGTGAAGGGAACACTGTAAGGTTTCGGCTGCCCCTATAGTGTGAATCAGCAACTTTCCATTGACATCAGTTCTGATGTTTTGGTGCAGATCTTCTTATCATAATGCTCCTGTCCCTGGCTGGAAGAGGACACTTGTGTCTCTCTGTAACAAGTGGCTTTGAAAATAGACTCTGTGGCTGCCTCAGCTCAACAGCTCCGGATCAGGCTGATATCCTCTTACATTTTAGAGAAACCTGGTCCCATTATTGACTTTCCAGGACAGAAATACAGGCTTTTAGAGTTACCAGTTGAAACAATAACCTTAGCCGAGCTGTATCGATATAGATGAGCACCTGATAGGAACCCACTGGCTTGGTCTGCTTCCAGCCTGCAAACGTCCATTAGCTTTGATCCAGAAAGAATGAGTGCCAGATTGAAACCTGTTGTTTACCCTCTTCTCTGTCTCCCCACCCTGGCAGCATTAACAACATCCGCAAGGTGTACAAAGAGAAGGACAGCATCGTGGAAGCTCTGAGGGGTGAGGCTCATTCCTCTAAGTATTTCTCTTGTCACTCTTGTGTCTATGTCTATGTGGAGCCTCTTTTCTAGTTGCCGTATCTAACAGACAAATTGGAAATCGTCAGAGTTCCGAACTTCCTTAACCTCTCTAGGCTTGATGGGACGCTACTGTCCCATCTGACCAACATCCAGTGAAAGTGCAGGGTGCCAAATTCAAACTACAGAATTGTAAATATTTAACATTCTTGAAAATACACATGTAATATGTCAAAATAAAGCTTAACTTCTTGTTAATCCAGCCCAGTGTCAGCCCGGTGTCAGATTTGAAAAAGGCTTTACGGCAAAAGCAAACCATGCGATTATCTGAGGACAGCACCCCATCAAACAAACACAGACAATCATATTTCATCCCGCCAGGCGCGACACAAAACTCGGAAATAACGATATAATTCATGCCTTACCTTTGAAGCGCTTCTTCTGTTGGCACTCCAATATGTCCCATAAACATCACAAATGGTCCCTTTGTTCGACTAATTCCGTCGTTATATCTCCAAAATGTCCATTTATTTGGCGCGTTTGATCCAGAAAAACACCGGTTCCAACTCGCGCAACATGACTACAAAATATCTAATAAATTACCTGTAATCTTTGTCCAAACATTTCAAGCAACTTTCCTTATAAAACTTTAGGTATTTTTTTACGTAAATAATCGATAAAATTGAAGACGGGATAAACTGCGTTCAATAGAGGATAAAAACAAAGTGGAGCGAGCTTTCAGGCCGCGCGCCCCAACCACAACACTACACTAGACTCGACCCTCGTTCTGAACAGCCCTACTTCTTCATTACACAAAACATCAACCAATTTCAAACATCAACCAATTTCTAAAGACTGTTGACATCCAGTAGAAGCGATAGGAACTGCAAGCCAGTGCCTTAGAAATCTAGATCCACATAGAAAACTCATTGAAAACACTGTCACCTCAACAACAAAAAAGAATCCTGGATGGTTTGTCCTCGGGGTTTCACCTGCCAAATAAGTTACGTTATACTCAGACATCATTCAAACAGTTTTAGAAACTTCAGAGTGTTTTCTATCCAAATCTACTAATAATATCCATATCCTAGCTTCTGGGCCTGAGTAGCAGGCAGTTTACTTTGGGCACGCTTTTCATCCGGACATGAAAATACCGCCCCCTAGCCTAGAGAGGTTAACAGATCCTGACGTTGTCTTACCTTTCTCTGTTTATTCTCGTCCATGACCATGATTAGGCTTAATCTGTGTCCACGAAACCGCCCCATATGAGGCTCTTCGTAGACCCTAATGTCTTCATGTTCCGCCCCCTTCCCTTCTATCCAGGCTTGACCTTTGACATCTATGAAGGTCAGATCACAGCCCTCCTGGGCCACAGCGGAGCAGGGAAGTCCACTCTGATGAACATCCTGTGTGGGATCTGTCCTCCGACTGACGGCCACGCCTCCATCTATGGCTCCCCTGTGGCAGAGATCGCTGAGGGGGTAGAGATGAGGCAGCTGGTGGGCATCTGCCCTCAGTTCAACATAATCTTTGACGTGCTCACTGTAGAAGAGCACCTGAGGATATTTGCTGCCATTAAAGGGATTCTGCCCTCTGACATTGACAATGAGGTGAGGGAATTTTTATTGCCAGTACAGATACTGATAGCGGCTATTTTAAAGAAGGATTTACTTGAGATGTTGTGATACTGAATGCTGTTTCAAATCGCTCTGGATAAGATCGTCTGCTAAAATAGTAAAATGTAAATGTAAAATGCATCATATATGATCACTCGGTCACTCTAGCATGGCTGGTTGGTAACTGGCAGGCCTCTATGTTGCTTCCGTATTTCTGAATTCAGCTTCAACTCACAAGATGGATAATATTGAGTCATGTTTGGGATCACATCCTTTTCTCTCCCTCCCTCCTGTGTGTTGGATCTGTATGTTAGGTGTCCAAGGTGCTGAAGGATCTAGACCTGGAGAAGATCATGGACGCCCAGGCTAAGAACCTAAGTGGAGGCCAGAAGAGGAAATTGTCTGTGGGCATAGCCATCCTGGGAGACCCCAAGGTAGCTGGATCCTTGATCATCCACCCTCACAACACAACAGAAATGGCCTTCTGTCTGTCTGTCTGTCTTTCTGTCTCTCGCTGTCTGTCTCTCGCTGTCTGTCTGTCTCTCGCTGTCTGTCTGTCTCTCGCTGTCTGTCTCTCGCTGTCTGTCTGTCTGTCTGTCTCTCTCGCTGTCTGTCTCTCGCTGTCTGTCTGTCTGTCTCTCGCTGTCTGTCTGTCTGTCTCTCGCTGTCTGTCTGTCTGTCTCTCGCTGTCTGTCTGTCTCTCGCTGTCTGTCTGTCTCTCGCTGTCTGTCTGTCTCTCGCTGTCTGTCTGTCTCTCGCTGTCTGTCTGTCTCTCGCTGTCTGTCTGTCTCTCGCTGTCTGTCTCTCTCGCTGTCTGTCTGTCTGTCTCTCGCTGTCTGTCTGTCTCTCGCTCTCTCGCTCTCTGTCTCTCTCTCGCTCTCTGTTTCTCTCTCGCTCTCTGTCTCTCTCTCGCTCTCTGTCTCTCTCTCGCTCTCTGTCTCTCTCTCGCTCTCTGTCTCTCTCTCGCTCTCTGTCTCTCTCTCGCTCTCTGTCTCTCTCTCGCACTCTGTCTCTCTCGCTCTCTGTCTGTCTCTCGCTCGCTGTCTGTCGCTCGCTCGCTGTCTGTCTCTCGCTCGCTGTCTCGCTCTCTGTCTGTCTCTCGCTCTCTGTCTATCACTCTGTCTGTCTCTCGCTCTCTGTCTGTCGCTCTCTGTCTGTCTGTCTGTCGCTCTCTGTCTGTCTGTCGCTCTCTGTCTGTCTGTCTGTTGCTCTCTGTCTCTCGCTCTCTGTCTGTCTCTCGCTCTGTCTGTCTGTCTCTCGCTCTCTGTCTGTCTGTCTCTCGCTCTCTGTCTGTCTGTCTCTCGCTCTCTGTCTGTCTCTCTCTCGCTCTCTGTCTGTCTCTCTCTCGCTCTCTGTCTGTCTGTCTCTCGCTCTCTGTCTGTCTGTCTCTCGCTCTCTGTCTGTCTGTCTCTCGCTCTCTGTCTGTCTGTCTCTCGCTCTCTGTCTGTCTGTCTCTCGCTCTCTGTCTGTCTGTCTCTCGCTCTCTGTCTGTCTGTCTCTCGCTCTCTGTCTGTCTGTCTCTCGCTCTCTGTCTGTCTGTCTCTCGCTCTCTGTCTGTCTGTCTCTCGCTCTCTGTCTGTCTGTCTCTCGCTCTCTGTCTGTCTGTCTCTCGCTCTCTGTCTGTCTGTCTCTCGCTCTCTGTCTGTCTGTCTCTCGCTCTCTGTCTGTCTGTCTCTCGCTCTCTGTCTGTCTGTCTCTCGCTCTCTGTCTGTCTGTCTCTCGCTCTCTGTCTGTCTGTCTCTCGCTCTCTGTCTGTCTGTCTCTCGCTCTCTGTCTGTCTGTCTCTCGCTCTCTGTCTGTCTGTCTCTCGCTCTCTGTCTGTCTGTCTCTCGCTCTCTGTCTGTCTGTCTCTCGCTCTCTGTCTGTCTGTCTCTCGCTCTCTGTCTGTCTGTCTCTCGCTCTCTGTCTGTCTGTCTCTCGCTCTCTGTCTGTCTGTCTCTCGCTCTCTGTCTGTCTGTCTCTCGCTCTCTGTCTGTCTGTCTCTCGCTCTCTGTCTGTCTGTCTCTCGCTCTCTGTCTGTCTGTCTCTCGCTCTCTGTCTGTCTGTCTCTCGCTCTCTGTCTGTCTGTCTCTCGCTCTCTGTCTGTCTGTCTCTCGCTCTCTGTCTGTCTGTCTCTCGCTCTCTGTCTGTCTGTCTCTCGCTCTCTGTCTGTCTGTCTCTCGCTCTCTGTCTGTCTGTCTCTCGCTCTCTGTCTGTCTGTCTCTGTCTCTGTCTGTCTGTCTCTGTCTGTCTGTCTCTCTGTCTGTCTGTCTGTCTGTCTCTCGCTCTCTGTCTGTCTCTCGCTCTCTGTCTGTCTCTCGCTCTCTGTCTGTCTGTCTCGCTCTCTGTCTCTCTGTCTGTCTCTGTCTCTCTGTCTGTCTCTGTCTGTCTGTCTGTCTGTCTCTCTGTCTGTCTGTCTGTCTGACTCTCGCTCTCTGTCTGTCTGACTCTCGCTCTCTGTCTGTCTGACTCTCGCTCTCTGTCTGTCTGACTCTCGCTCTCTGTCTGTCTGACTCTCGCTCTCTGTCTGTCTGTCTCTCGCTCTCTGTCTGTCTGTCTCGCTCTCTGTCTCTCTGTCTGTCTCTGTCTCTCTGTCTGTCTCTGTCTGTCTGTCTGTCTGTCTCTCTGTCTGTCTGTCTGTCTGACTCTCGCTCTCTGTCTGTCTGACTCTCGCTCTCTGTCTGTCTGACTCTCGCTCTCTGTCTGTCTGACTCTCGCTCTCTGTCTGTCTGACTCTCGCTCTCTGTCTGTCTGACTCTCGCTCTCTGTCTGTCTGACTCTCGCTCTCTGTCTGTCTGTCTCTCGCTCTCTGTCTGTCTCTCTCGCTCGCTCTCTGTCTGTCTGTCTGTCTCTCTCGCTCTCTGTCTGTCTCTCTGCTACCGCACTGCAAGCGGTACCGATGCACCAATTCTGGAACCAACAGGAGCCTGAACAGCTTTTACCACCGAGCCATAAGACTGATAAATAGTTCATTAAAAAAAAATATATATTTAGAGGGTAGATCATAAAAGTTTGGTGTCACTTAGAAATGTCCTTGTTTTTTAAAGAAAAGCAAAGAAAAACGTCTGTTAAAATAACATCAAATTGATCAGAAACACGGTGTAGACATTGTTAATATTGTAAATGGCTATGGTAGATGGAAACAGCTGATTATTTTAATGGAATATCTACATAGGTGTACAGAAGCCCATTATCAGCAACCATCACCCTGTGTTCCAAAGGCACGTTGTGTTAGCTAATCCAAGTTTCTCATTTTAAAAGGCTAATTGATCATTAGAAAACCCTTTTGCAATTTCAGCCATTTCCAACTACAATAGTCATTTACAACATTAACAATGTCTACACTGTATTTCTGATCAATTTTATGTTATTTTAATGGACAAGATATTTGCTTTTCTTTCAAAAACAAGGACACAACTTTTGAACGTGTGTGCGTGCGTGTGTGTGTGTCATTGCTTTAGAAGCTTCTGATTGGCATCATTTGAGTCAATTGGAGGTGTACCTGTGGATGTATTTCAAGGCCTACCTTCAAACTTAGTGCCTCTGCTTGACATAATGGGAAAATCAAAAGAAATCAGCCAAGACCTCAGAAAGAAATTGTAGACCTTCACAAGTCTGGTTCATACTTGGGAGCAATTTCCAAACGCCTAAAGGTAGAACGTTCATCTGTACAAACAATAGTAGCAAGTATAAACACCATGGGACCACGCAGCCGTCATACCGCTCAGGAAGGAGACGTGTTCTGTCTCCTGGAGACGAACGTACTTTGGTGCGAAAAGTGCAAATCAATCCCAGAACAACAAAAGTATCTATATCCACAGTAAAACGAGTCCTATATCAATATAACCTGAAAGGCTGCTCAGCCAGGAAGAAGCCACTGCTCCAAAACCGCCATAAAAAAAGCCAGACTACGGTTGGCAACTGTACATGGGGGCAAAGATCATACTTTTTGGAGAAATATCCTCTGGTCTGACAAAACAAAAATAGAACTGTTTGGCCATAATGACCATTGTTATGTTTGGAGGAAAAAGGGGGAGGCTTGCAAGCCGAAGAACACCATCCCAACCGTGAAGCACGGGGGTGGCAGCATCATGTTGTGGGGGTGCTTTGCTGCAGTAGGGACTGGTGCACTTCACAAACTAGATGGCATCATCAGGGAGGAAAATTATGTGGATATATTGAAGCAACATCTCAAGACATCAGTCAGGAAGTTAAAGCTTGGTTGCAAATGGGTCTTCCAAATGGACAGTGATCCCAAGCATACTTCCAAAGTTGTGGCAAAATTGATTAATGAAAACAAAGTCAAGGTATTGGAGTGGTCATTACAAAGCCCTGACCTCTACCCTGTAGAAAATCTGTGGGCAGAACTGAAAAGCGTGTGCTAGCAAGGTGGCCTACAAACCTGACTCAGTTACACCAGCTCTGTCATGAGGAATGTGCCAACATTCACCCAACTTATTGTGGGAAGCTTGTGGAAGGCTACCCGAAACATTTGACCCAAGTTAAACAATTTAAAGGCAATGCTACCAAATATGAATTGAGTGTATGTAAACTTCTGACCCACTGGTAATGTGATACAAGAAATAAAAGCTGAAATAAATCGTTCTCTCTACTGTTATTGTGACATTTCACGTTCTTAAAATAAAGTGGTGATCCTAACTGACCTAAGACAGGGGAATTTTACTAAGATTAAATGTCAAGAATTGTGAAAAACTGAGTATAAATGTATTTGGCTAAGGTATATGTAAACTTCCGACTTCAACTGTATGTATACACACATACAAACACAAACTACCGTTCAAACGTTTGGGGTCACTTAGAAATGTCCTTGTTTTTGAAAGAAAAGCACATTTTTGGACAGTTTGGACACACCTACTCATTGCAGGGTTTTTCTTTATTTTTACTATTTTCTACATTGTAGAATAAAAGTGACAACATATACTATGAAATAACACATGAAATCATGTATTAAGCAAAAAAGAGTTAAACAAATCAAAGTAGCCGCCCCAGCTCTGCACACTTGGCATTCTCTCAACCAGCTTCACGAGGTAGTCACCTGGAATGCATTTCAATTAACTGGTGTGCCTTGTTAAAAGTTAATTTGTGGAATTCCTTTCCTTAATGTGTTTGAGCCAATCAGTTGTGTTTCAAGGTGAGTGGGTATACAGAAGATAGCCCTATTTGGTAAAATATCAAGTCCATATTATGACAAGAACAGCTCAAATAAGCAAAGAGAAAGGACAGTCCATCATTACTTCAAGGTCAGTCATTCTGGAACATTTCAATAACTTTTAAAGTTTCTTCAAGTGCAGTCGCAAAAACAATCAAGCGCTATGATGAAACTGGCTCATGAAGACCGCCACAGGAAAGGAAGACCCAGAGTTACCTCTGCTGCAGAGGATAAGTTACTTTGAGTTACTAGCCTCAGAAATTGCAGCCCAAATAAATACTTCAGAGTTCAAGTAACAGACACATCTCAACATCAACTGTTCAGAGGAGAATGCATAAATCAGGCTTTCATGGTCGAATTCCTGTGAAGAAACCACTACTAAAGGACACCAATAATAGGAGACTTGCTTGGGCCAAGAAACATGAACAATGGACATTAGACCGGTGGAAACCTGTCCTTTTGGTGTGATGAATCCATTTGAGATTTTTGGTTCCAACCGCCGTGTCTTTGTGAGACGCAGAGTAGGTGAACGGATGATCTCCGCATGTGTGGTTCCCACCGTGACGCATGGAGGAGGTGGTGTGGGGGTGCTTTGCTGGTGACACTGTTGGTGATTTATTTAGAATTCAAGGCACACTTAACCAGCATGGCTACCACAGCATGCTGCAGCAATACACCATCCCATGTGGTTTGCGCTTAGTAGGACTGTCATTTGTTTTTCAACAGGACAATGACCCAACACACCTCCAGGCTGTGTAAGGGCTATTTGACCAAGGAGAGTGATGGAGTGCTGTATCAGATGACCTGGCCTCCACTATCCCCTGACTTCAACCCAACTGAGATGGTTTGGGATGAGTCAGACTGCAGTGTGAAGGAAAATCAGCCAACAAGTGCTCAGCATATGTGGGAACTTTCAAGACAGTTGGAAAAGCATTCCAGGTGAAGCTGGTTGAAAGAATGACAAAAGTGTGCAAAGCTGTGATCAAGGCAAATTATGGCTACTTTGAAGAATCAATATAAAATACACTTTTTTGGTTACTGCATGATTCCATATGTGTTATTTCATAGTTTTGATGTCTTCAAGTATTATTCTACAATGTAGAAAATAGTAAAAATAAAGAAAAACCCTTGAATGAGTAGGTGTGTTCAAATTTTTGACTGACTAGTACTGTACATATTTACCCCAATTACCTCGTGCACATCGACTCGGTACTTGTACCCCTTGTACAGTGTATATATCCAAGTTATTGTTACTCATTGTGTATCTATTGTTACTTTTATTATTACATGTTTTACTTTTCTATTATTTCTCTATTTTCTTTCTCTCTGCATTTTTGGGAAGTTCCTATGAGTAAGTATTTCACTGTTAGTCCACATCTGTTGTTTACGAAGCATGTGACAAATAAAATTTGATTAGATTTTGCGTTTGTGTATATGTTTAGATCCTGCTCCTGGATGAGCCTACTGCTGGTATGGACCCCTGTTCCAGACACCAGGTGTGGTCTCTGCTGAAGAGTCGCAGAGCAGGCAGAGTCACAGTGCTCAGCACACATTACATGGACGAGGCAGACATACTCGCTGGTACACCCATCTTTTCCCTATCTATCTCTAACAATGTGTTCATCTATAGCAGGGTTCTCTCTATCCCTCAATACACTTACGTCTTTCACTCGCCATCTCAATTTCTCTTTTTCTCTCTTTCATTTTCCCGTTCCCTTCTAGACCGCAAAGCTGTGATCTCTCAGGGCCAACTTAAGTGTGTTGGTTCTTCCCTATATCTCAAGACCAAGTGTGGAGTAGGATACCACCTCAGGTAATTTCGGCAGACAGCTCTCTAAATGTCACAAAAAAATACACTATAAAACATATCTCGACCTAAAGCGTTTTGACCTATTTAAGCCATCCAGCAGATTGTTTCTTCATAAATCATGTTGTTTGATGACAGTAAGACTGATGCTTACATACCACAGCTAAATAATGTTTTTTTTCCCCTTCCTATAGAATGTCTATTGGTGGACGGTGTGAGGTGGATGGTGTCACATCATTGGTCAAGCACCACGTCCCCAAGGCACAGTTGTCACGGCAACAAGAGGCTGAGCTGACATTCACCCTCCCTTTCGAAAGCATGGACACCTTTTCAGGTCAGAAACTAATCTCTGTGCTACGGCTCAGTTGATCGCGCCTATCATAGAAATATAATTCCTATTGAGTGTACCCATGACGGGGAAGTCAAATTGCTATAGTCCGAGGGGCTATTCACTTTCGAGGAATTCTATTTCTATTCATATGTAGCAGGTAGAGTTTTAGATCTGTGGTTCTGTACTTACTGTACCTTGACTTCACTCTCTCAGGATTGTTCTCAGAACTAGACTGCAGGCCAGACCTGGGCATCATCAACTACGGGGTGTCCATGACAACGCTGGAGGATGTGTTTCTTCGTCTGGAGGCTGAGGCTGAGGTGGACCAGGCTGGTGAGACTTCTTTTCTCTCCTTCTGTACTAAGCAGGGCTCTACATTCACATGCGCTGGTGCTCCCAACTTGTTAGGAGCACCACATTATATTTTGGAGCACCAGAAAACATTATACATTTTATTTATTGAGATACGGCCTACATGAATTCTAGCTATGTGGTGATCTGGATTTTCACATGTGAAACCATATGTTCTTAGAACACTTCACCTATGATATTTCAAGTGGGTTTTCACGTGATCGCATATGCTCAAGAAAAAGTATTATATTTGTCATAGTGATTCAGGAGTACCATTAAAACAGAATTATATGCCACACCAACATTAGACAACTGTACAGAAAACCCTGAAATTGCTGAAATAAGTAAATGTAAATAAATAATGAGAGAATAGTCAGAATAACTGACAACTAAAATAGCAGTGCAGCTGGCAGTCTTTTGCTAAGTGAAGAGATATATTATAGGTAATGAATGTGTAGGGGAATGCTACAGACTGTGGCACAGCAGAAAGGTCAGTGTACCTCAAATCCAAAGGTTGTGCAATCAAATCCCAGGTTGGGTCATACTTTTGCTGAAGGAGCAATAACACATGCAATTCCACATGTGAAGTTTTGGAAAAACATGTTTTCATATAATTCCAAAAACACGTTTTGACATGTATTGTGAAGTCATGTGATTTTCCACATTTGAAATCATGTGTTTCAATATGTGATAACTTGAAATTACACTGTTGGCCATTGCTGTTAATTTTGAGATAGATTTTTGTAATTTTACTGTACATTTCTACAGTAATAGTGTTTTGCTATATTTACTGTGAATAACAATGCACTTTTTGATCCTTACTGCAAATTAACTTGGCACGCTTCACTTGTAATTGCATTTTAACTTATAGGATACTTGTTTTATGACAAACTGTTATTTTTTTTATTCTGTAAGTTATCAGCTACTGAGTTGTGGTGAAAATAGTGCAAACAAGTTTTAAAGTATTTCTACAGTAAATCTACTGTGAAACAACTAACTGTATTCAGAAGGTACACATACATTCTAATTAGTTATTTTCAATACCGAAAATGTGGAATTGGTATTTGGTTCACTTTCTGAATTGAATGGAACTTGAATGGAATTGACCGGAACTTGAATGGAATTGACCTCAACATTGGTTAGCGCACTTGGGATGCAACCACACCTAGGATTTGAACTCCCAACCACTTGGATGCCAGCAACCTGAATTTCCTTATTTCCTGATCTGATAGAATCTAGCCCTAAGTCTGCATAAATGCTCTCTGGATTTAAACTGGAGTGCCACAAGATTCTACATAAAAAACATCCAGTCAGCAGCAGTCCTGTGGGGGAAAACGGCTTGTTACCAAGAACATACACTCACCGGACAGTTTGAGGTACACCATACCTTTCACAACAATGTATCACTCCTACAGACAGTCACGTGGCCCTGGCTTGTTATATGAAGCAGACATCGAGGCATTCAGTTTCTGTTCGATTGAACGTTAGAATGGGCAAAATTAGTGACCTAAGCGACTGAGCTTGGTATGATCGTCAGTGCCAGGTGTGCCGGATACAGTATCTCAGAAACAGCCACACTCCTGGGCTTTTGACAACAGTTTCTAGGGTTCAGGGCATAGCATTGTATTTTTGGTCCACCAGCCTCTGTGGCAGGTAGATTTAAAAATCTACCAGCCACTCAGATTTTTTTTTACCACAGAAAAATATTCTTGGGTGCTCAAATTACACCAACAAAACACAAAAAATGCATGAGCATGCTTTGTCATGTTTCTAAAACAAATGTATTACTAGTAAGAAGTAATGAGGTATATTGTTTAAGAGTATTTTAACCAAAATATCACAGATATTTTGACAAATTCACCTGCCCCTTTAAATCAAATCAAATGTATTTATAAAGCCCTTTTTACATCAGCAGATGTCACAAAGTGCTTATACAAAAACCCAGCCCAAAACCACAAACAGCAAGCAATGCAGATGTAGAAGCACAGTGGCTTGGAAAAACTCCCTAGGAAACTCTGACGTAGCCTAGAGGAACCAGGCTCTGAGGGGTGGCCAGGTGGAGATTATTAGAGTACATGACCATTAAGGCCAGATCGTTCTTCAAGATGGCGGGAGGTTGCCGTGGTAGTGCGCCTCGAGTCATGTTTGTGCCTGTGAGATTGAGTCTGAATAGGAGAAGGGTTGTCTTCTCTTCCCTAGCCGTTGAAACTGAAACATAGAAAAACAAAGTAAATAGCCAAGAAAGACAAGGACAGAGTCTCACTTCACTAGACTTTAGTTTTAAGTAAAGACAATCTTTTATGCCTGTGTGCAGCGCTTCGAAAAATGAATTTACGTGCGGACAGCCCCCAGCCAGGCAGCGTTGCAGCACGAGGTGGAATAGGTTATTTACGATTCGTAGTTCTTTGACTTTGTACGATTTAATTTACCAGCTATGATACAAAAAGTCAGAAATACTTTGAAAACCGCTACAGCAGCATTTATTTTACTTTAAAAGTGATCATACTTTTTATTCACAAATGCCAGTAAAATACTCCCACTGTGGAGCCCTGACCATGTGGCTGGTGAAATAAACATTTTACCCGCCAATGCCAAAATCTACCTGCATTTGGAAGGGAGTGTGTGTTAACTTTAGGCCCTGTTAGAGTTTACCGAGAATGGTGCGACAAACAAAAACATCCAGTCAGCAGCAGTCCTTTGGGCAAAAAGCTAAAATAATAAGTGGCTCCAATGGGCAAGTGATCACCAACACTGGACAATTGAGGAGTGGAAAAACATCACCTGGAACATGACAGCAAGTTAAATTTACTTGAATGGCCTACGCAGTCCCCAGACCTCAACCCAATAGAGCATCTTTGGAATGAGATGGAACAGGCTGTTCGCAGCATGAATGTACCGCTGTCCATCGCGTGATGCCATCGCGTGATGACACCTTGTAGAATGCCCCATAGAATTCTGGCTGTTCTGGATGCAAAGGGGGTCTTCAAATTCATTTTTCACAGTCGTGGTAATTTCCCACTTCCCACTTGATTACAAACGCAGGATTAGGTACTGCACTTATACTGAGATGTAGATGGGGGCAATGTGCTGAGGGGAGGGTGCATTAGCATATTTGAGGTCAAAAATATGTTTCAGTGGAAATGTTGTAACAGTTTTATCTTTTGACAATGTTAGTTCTGCAATCTTTGTAAGAACTTGTGACAACCAAGAGCTGCACTGTTAGCTTCTTGGTGACAGGGGGGCATTATTTTCACGTCCGGATGAAATGCATGCCCAAATTCAACTGCCTGCTACTCATCCCCAGAAGATAAGATGTGCATATTATTAGTAGATTTGGATAGAAAACACTGAGTTTCTAAAACAGTTTGAATCATGTCTGTGAGTATAACAGAACATATTTAGTAGGCGAAACCCCAAGGACAAACCATTCAGATTTTTTGAGGTCACTCTCTTTTAAACGGGTTTTCATTGGGAATCCAGATTTCTAAGGGACCTTCTTGCAGTTCCTATTGCTTCCACTGGATGTCAACAGTCTTTAGAAATTGGTTGAGGTTATTCCTTTGTGTAATGAAGAAGTACGGCCATCTTGAACGAGGGTCACTTGAAGTGTACTGTTAGATAGAGGCGTGTGACCAGAAAGCATGCTTCAGTTTGTTTTCTTCCTGTATTGAACACCGATCATCCGTCTTCAATTTTATTGATTATTTATGTTAAAAAATACCTGAAGTTGTATTACAAAAGTAGTTTGAAATGTTTTACAAAATCCGCAGGGGATCAAATACTTTTTTCCCTCACTGTAGCTTAGAAAAGCACCAACATAACATGTTCCATCACAGGACGAATTTGGGTTTGGTGGATGCTACCTACCCGACTGCATAGTGCCAACTGTAAAGTTTAGTGGAGGAGAAATAATGGTCTGGGGCTGTTTTCCATGGTTCAGGCTAGGACCCTTACTTCCAGTGAAGGGAAATCTTAACGCTACAGCAAACAATGAATTCAAGACAATTCTGTGCTTCCAACTTTGTGGCAACAGTTTGGGGAAGGCCCTTTCCCATTTCAGCATGACAATGCGCCTGTGCACAAAGCAATGTCCATACAGAAATGGTTTGTTGAGATCGGTGTGGAAGAACTTGACTGGCCTGCACACTTTTGGGATGAATTGGAACACAACGACTATGAGCCAGGCCTAATTGTGTCCCAACTCACTAATGCTTTTGTGATTGAATGTAAGCATGTCCCCGCAGCAATGTTCCAACGTCTAGTGGAAAGCCTTCCCAGAAGAGTGGAGGTTGTTATAGCAGCAAAGGGGGCACCTACTCCATATTAATGACCATAATTTTGGAATGAGATGTTCGACGAGCAGGTGTCCACATACTATTGGTCATGTAGTGTATTTAACCACGCCCCCAAATATGCGAATGAGACCCAACCAGTACATTGCCCCCACCTATATTTTAAAGTGCGGTGATGATCATTCCTTATGTTCAAAATGGTGGGAAAATCTGGGTGGGAAAATCTGACATACCTATGAGGTACACCGAACTGTTCCATGTGAGTTTACAGTATGTATAGCTGTGAAGTGTATCTTTGACCTTTTTGTTCCCCGGGGAACAACACTACACTAACCATACCCTTGTTTTTTGAGTGTGTTAATATACCGTATGTTCCGAGCACTGCAGAAACATTGTTGCACTCCCAACAAAGGGGTTGCACGTTCAAATCCTCAAATAATTGTTGTATATTCTCTCAAGTGTCATTGAGCACTGCTAGTTTTACACTTACGTTACTTGATTCTGTGCAGCTTTTAGCAAAGTGCAGAAATGGCCAATTATTGCCAATTAGTCTGTAGAACGCATTGTTCACAGTACAAAATTATATTTTACAGTAATTGAAATCAGAATATAGCAGTATACTGTCATGTTTATAGAAATAAGAAGTTGTACGTTTTTACTTAATTTTTACTGCAACTTTAGATAAATTGCAAACGTATTCTTGGCAAAAATATATAGCCAATATATCTCCATTATGCCCATAGATCTGGTGGTGCAGCAGCAACATCCGGTAGCTAGCAACCAAGATGTTGTGCGTTCAAATCCCAAGTGAGGTTGAGTCCCAAGTAATCAGCATACAGCCGCATACTGTCCATTAACATCAACTATTCATTTTAAAGTAGTATTCTAAATGATATTGGACATCTCAGCTTTCACATGTGCTCACATGTTGTCACGTGTAGTTTCATATTCTCACATTTACATTTTGAATCCCATGTCACATTTATTTCACATTGTCACGTGTAGTTTTATGTTCGCACATGTTATCACATTAACTTCACATGTGATCATAAGATGCAATCTACTGACAACTATGTTACTAGGTCGTATTCATTAGGCACCGAACTGAAGAAAATTGACAAACAGGGAGATGACTTGTCCAATTAGAAATATAATTTTTCGTTTTCTGTTCAAAAAAATTGTTGTAATTTTTTTTGAATTTTACCCCGTTTTCTCCCCAATTTCGTGGTATCCAATTGTTTAGTAGCTACTATCTTGTCTCATCGCTACAACTCCCTTACGGGCTCGGGAGAGACGAAGGTTGAAAGTCATGCGTCCTCCGATACACAACTCAACCAAGCCACACTGCTTTTTTACACAGTGCGCATCCAACCCGGAAGCCAGCCGCACCAATGTGTCGGAGGAAACACAGTGCACCTGGCAACCTTGGTTAGCATGCACTGCGCCCAGACCGCCACAGGAGTCGCTGGTGCGCGATGAGACAAGGATATCCCTACCGGCCAACCCCTCCCTAACCCGGATGACGCTAGGCCAAATGTGCGTCGCCCCACGGACCTCCCGGTCGCGGCCGGTTACGACAGAGCCTGGGCGCGAACCCAGAGTCTCTGGTGGCACAGCTGGCGCTGTAGTACAGCGCCCTTAACCACTGCGCCACCTGGGAGGCCCTTCAAAAACATTTTAAACAGTGAGCCCGAAAAGTACAACCCTGTTGAGTAGCCTAATAACATATTCCTCTCTCCCACCCCTCCCGTCTCCAGACTACAGTGTGTTCAACCAGGAGCAGGTTGAGGATGAAGGTGATGCATCCTCTCTGGACGACACTGACCAAAGACTACTGACCTTCTCTGACAGCAAGCCAGAGGCGGTCCAGGGCCATGCTCTGTGGAGACAGCAGTTCAGCACCGTGGCCTGGCTACACATGCTCAACATGCAGAGAGAGAGGAAGGCCTTTGTCTACACGTGAGTCTGGGGAGGGAACTGCTTACCTCTCTATTACCTAACCTAATATGATGTTATTGACCTTATACACTGTGTTGTTGTACTAAGGCTATAGGCAAGATAATAGGGAGGTAAGCAGTTCCCTCCCCACATGCTCAACATGTAGAGAGAGAGGAAGGCCTTTGGCTACACGGGCTAGTCTGGGTTGAGAAGGACAGGGAACTGTTCTGGGTGTGAGTGTGAACCCCAACACAGTGTCAGTGTGGGTCAAAGGTCCATTTGATACATTTGGTGGCAGGGGAGACAGTTACTCAATGTATTTGTTTGTGTCTCACTCCCTCCCCCTCTCAGTCTGGCATTGTTCCTGGTCTTCCTAGCTGCTGTGCTAGTATTGTCTCTGGCTACGGGGAACATCCAGATCCACGCTCCAGAACGGCAGTTTCTCCCCATCTACCTGCTGAGACCGAACCAGGTTCCCCGGAAATACACCACCAGTCTACTGGTCCAGAACTCATCAGGTACGTCAGCCAATCAATCAAGAAATACACCACCAGTCTACTGGTCCAGAACTCATCAGGTTAGTCCATACTCTCTTCTATACTGTGAACTGATACTCTTGAATACTGTGTTCTCCTCCCATCACTACAGCTCTGAAATACTTTATGTTCTCTATCTAGCTCTTCCCAAGCAGTAGAGTTCCTAGCAGCATCTGTTCACAGAATATGAATGGCTGAATACGAGAGTAGAAACACTCTGGTTAGAAACACACACAAAAAAACTGTGGTCTGTTTCTCTGTGCAGGCTCGGATATCTCCGACTTCATCCGTAACCTGGAATCTCAGGACATCAAGGTGGAGATGATGAAGAACACAGACTACATGTCCTGTGCTCCTCACAGTGCAGCCATCAACGTCACCGGATCCAACAAGGTGAAAAATAATAACCCCTCTTCTACAGAAGGGTGACATTCTTTCTTTCTCTCTGTGAGTGTGTATGTGTGTGGGCGGGTTACCCTCTGATTATATGCATGATGTGGATGGTTCTAAATTAGATGCTATATGGAGTGCTCTTAGGCTGAGGCTAGTTATGCAGCAAGTGCCCTAATTGGTAGTAGGGTGCTTCAGTAGAGTGGTTCAGGTTTACCCTGGCTGTCTGTCTATGTAGGATGTGTCTACACAGGCAGCCCAATTCTGATTTCCCCCCTCTGACTATTTTGACCAATCAAAATCAAATCAGCTCTTCTGCCAATAATTGGGGCATAAGATCAGAAGACATAGAGAGGCCACTAATGCCACTTTAAATGCCCAGTCCTTGATTGACTCTTCTGTCTGGTTATAGGGTTTCAGTTAAGCATAGCTTTACACAAGCGCGCCTGCGCACACACACACAGACAACCATTGACACCATACACTTTTTTCTTTCTCTGCTTTGCAGGGTTTCAGATACAGTGTAGCATTCAACAGTACTACCGTCCACTCTTTGCCCATGACAGTCAACGTCCTCAGTAACGCCATCCTACGAGGTCTCAACGGCACACAACACATCCACACCTGGACCAAGCCCTTCGACTATGTAAGTCAAGTCCAATAAAACTAATGATTGGAATAACACTGTGATGGTTTAGTTAGAATAGCACGTACAGCAATAGTCTAGAAAAATGAAGTTATATTCTAAAACTTGTTACAGACATACACAAGCAATAAATTATATTTGTCCATGTATCTATCGAATTAACAAAAGGTGCCTGAAAAAGTGAGCGTCATGCTACAATAATTTTACGTTCCCTATGTTCTTCTCCTTAGCAAATTCCCGACGCCACGTCATATGCTCTGGTCTACATTGAGGCTATCATACTGGGGATGCTAGCTGCAGGCATGCCTGCCTACTTCGCCATGGACCACACCCGAGACAGAGAGGTAAGCACTAAGCGGTCGATTCACCCGAGACGGAGAGGGTAAGCACTAACCAGTCGATTCACCCGAGACGAGAGGGTAAGCATTAACCAGTCGATTCACCCGAGACGGAGAGGGTAAGCATTAACCAGTCGATTCACCCGAGACGGAGAGGGTAAGCATTAACCAGTCGATTCACCCGAGACGGAGAGGGTAAGCATTAACCTGTTGGATCTCTGGGGACGCTATTTCATTTTTGGATAAAAAACGTTCCCGTTTTAAGCGCGATATTTTGTCACGAAAAGATGCTCGACTATGCATATTCTTGACCGTTTTGGAAAGAAAACACTCTGAAGTTTCAGAATCTGCAAAGATTTTGTCTGTAAGTGCCCCAGAACTCATTCTACAGGCGAAACCAAGATGATGCATCACCCAGGAATTAGCAGAATTTCTGAAGCTCTGTTTTCCATTGTCTCCTTATATGGCTGTGATTGCGCAAGGAATGAGCCTACACTTTCTGTCGTTCGCCCAAGGTCTTAGCAGCATTGTGACGTATTTGTAGGCATATCATTGGAAGATTGACCATAAGAGACTACATTTTCCAAGTGTCCGCCTGGTGTCCTGCGTCGAATTCGGTGCGCAATTGCCAGCTGCTTCCACTTTACCATTTGATTCAGGGGAGAAAGCATGTGTCCAAGAACGATGTATCAATGAAGAGATATGTGAAAAACACCTTGATGATTGATTCTAAACAGCGTTTGCCATGTTTTCAGTCGATATTATGGAGTTAATTTGGAAAAAAGTTCGCGTTTTGAGGACTGAATTTTCGGGTTTTTTTTGGTAGCCAAATGTGATGTATAAAACGGAGCTATTTCTAATACACAAAGAATCTTTTTGGAAAAACTGAGCATCTGCTATCCAACTGAGAGTATCCTCATTGAAAACATCAGAAGTTCTTCAAAGGTAAATGATTTTATTTGAAGGCTTTTATGTTTTTGTTGAAATGTTGCGTGCTGGATGCTAACGCTAATGCTAACGCTAAATCCTTTGTTTGCTAGCTACTGTTACACAAATTATTGTTTTCCTATGGTTGAGAAGCATATTTTGAAAATCTGAGATGACAGTTTTGTTTACAAAAGGCTAAGCTTGCGAGATGGCATATTTATTTCATTTCATTTGCGATTTTCATGAATAGTTAACGTTGCGTTATGGTAATGAGCTTGAGTCTGTATTCCTGATACCGGATCCGGTATGGGGAGTTCCAAGAGGTTAACCAGTCGATTCACCCGAGACGGAGAGGGTAAGCATTAACCAGTCGATTCACCCGAGACGGGGAGGGTAAGCACTAAGCAGTCGATTCACCTGAGACGGGGAGGGTAAGCACTAAGCAGTCGATTCACCCGAGACGGAGAGGGTAAGCATTAACCAGTCGATTCACCTGAGACGGGGAGGGTAAGCACTAAGGAGTCGATTCACCTGAGACGGGGAGGGTAAGCACTAAGGAGTCGATTCACCTGAGACGGGGAGGGTAAGCACTAAGGAGTCGATTCACCTGAGACGGGGAGGGTAAGCACTAAGCAGTCGATTCACCCGAGACGGGGAGGGTAAGCACTAAGCAGTCGATTCACCTGAGACGGGGAGGGTAAGCACTAAGGAGTCGATTCACCTGAGACGGGGAGGGTAAGCACTAAGCAGTCGATTCACCTGAGACGGGGAGGGTAAGCACTAAGCAGTCGATTCACCTGAGACGGGGAGGGTAAGCACTAAGCAGTCGATTCACCTGAGACGGGGAGGGTAAGCACTAAGCAGTCGATTCACCTGAGACGGGGAGGGTAAGCACTAAGCAGTCGATTCACCTGAGACGGGGAGGGTAAGCACTAAGCAGTCGATTCACCTGAGACGGGGAGGGTAAGCACTAAGCAGTCGATTCACCTGAGACGGGGAGGGTAAGCACTAAGCAGTCGATTCACCTGAGACGGGGAGGGTAAGCACTAAGCAGTCGATTCACCTGAGACGGGGAGGGTAAGCACTAAGCAGTCGATTCACCTGAGACGGGGAGTGTAAGCACTAAGCAGTCGATTCACCTGAGACGGGGAGGGTAAGCACTAAGGAGTCGATTCACCTGAGACGGGGAGGGTAAGCACTAAGCAGTCGATTCACCTGAGACGGGGAGGGTAAGCACTAAGGAGTCGATTCACCTGAGACGGGGAGGGTAAGCACTAAGCAGTCGATTCACCTGAGACGGGGAGGGTAAGCACTAAGGAGTCGATTCACCTGAGACGGGGAGGGTAAGCACTAAGCAGTCGATTCACCTGAGACGGGGAGGGTAAGCACTAAGCAGTCGATTCACCTGAGACGGGGAGGGTAAGCACTAAGCAGTCGATTCACCTGAGACGGGGAGGGTAAGCACTAAGGAGTCGATTCACCTGAGACGGGGAGGGTAAGCACTAAGCAGTCGATTCACCTGAGACGGGGAGGGTAAGCACTAAGCAGTCGATTCACCTGAGACGGGGAGGGTAAGCACTAAGCAGTCGATTCACAGAATAGTAGACATTCCATGAATACTGTCTGGGACTGCTCTAATGCAGAACTGTCTGGAGCTTTCAGTTTTCTCCCGATTCAGAAATGACGTCATTGGTGATTGATTGAACAACAATAGCGGTGAAACTGAAAGCCTACAATACAACAAAAAAGGCACTCCTTTCGTGATCTACATTCAAAAACATGCATTTGGTGTGCTTTCCATATTGACTGATAACTCTTTCCTTTCTCTTCTCAATCCTAGATAAAGTGCCGTTCAACGCTGCGTATCTCTGGCCTGGTCCCGTCTGCGTACTGGTGTGGTCAGGCTGCAGTGGACATCCCCTTCTACTACCTCATACTGACCACCATGACCAGCATCCTCTTCTCCTTCCATACTGCCAACCTGCTTACCTCTAGCAACGTCACCGCAGTGGTCAGTTAGTTAGACTCGCGTGTCTAGTACAGTACACATGCACACTTCCGTGGTCAGTCAGAAACAACACACACATACAGTGGAAAGAAAAAGTATGTGAACATTTTGGAATTACCTGGATTACTGCATAAATTGGTCATACAATTTGATCTGATTTTTATCGAAGTCACGGCAATGGACAAACACAGTGTGCTTGAACTAATAACACACAAATTGTTGTATTTTTCTTGTCTATATTGAATATAGCATTTAAACATTCACAGTGTTGGGAAAAGTATGTGAACCCCTAGGCTAATCACTTCTCCAAAAGCTAATTGGAGTCAGGGGTCAGCTACCCTGGAGTCTAATCAATGAGACAAGATTGGAGATGTTGGTTAGAGCTGCCCTATAAAAAACACTCACAAAATTTGAGTTTGCTATTCACAAGAAGCATTGTCTGATGTGAACCATGCCTCGAACAAAAGAGCGCTCAGAAGACCTAAGATTAGGAATTGTTTACTTGCATGAAGCTGGAAAGGGTTACGAAAGTATCTCTAAAAGCCTTGATGTTCATCAGTCCACAGTAAGACAAAGTGTCTATAAATGGAGAAAGTTCAGCACTGTTGCTACTCTCCCTAGGAGTGGCCGTCCTGCAAAGATGACTGCAAGAGCACAGCGCAGAGTGCTCAGTGAGGTTAAGAAGAATCCTAGAGTGTCAGCTAAAGACATAGAGAAACTGGAACATTCTAACATCTCTGTTGACGAGTCTACGATGCGTAAAACACTAAACAAGAATGGTGTTTGTGGGAGGACACCACGGAAGAAGCCACTGCTGTCCAAAAAAACCCATTGCTGCTCGTCTGAAGTTTGCAGAAGTGCACCTGGATGTTCCACAGCGCTACTGGCAAAATATGTTGTGAACAGATTAAACTACAGTTGAGTTGTAGGGAAGGAACACACAACACTATGTGTCGAGAGAAAAAAAGACACACCAACGTCAAAACCTCATCCAAACCCTAAAGTATGGTGGAGAGAGCATCATGGTTTTGGCTGTTTTGCTGCCTCAAGGACTGGACAGCTTGCTATCATCAACAGGAAAAATGAATTTCCAAGTTTATCAAGACATTTTGCAGGAGAATGTTAGGCTATCTGTCCGCCAATTGAAGCTCAACAGAAGTTGGGTGGTGCAACAGGACAACGACCCAAAACACAGAAGTAAATCAACAACAGAATGGATTCAACAGAAGAAAATACGCCTTCTGGAGTGGCCCAGTCAGAGTCCTGACTTCAACCCGATTGAGATGATGTGGCATGACCTCAAGAGAGCAGTTCACACCAGACATCCCAAGAATATTGCTGAACTGAAAGTTTTGTAAAGAGGAATGGTCCTAAATTTCTCCTGACTGTTGTGCAGGTCTGATCCGCAACAACAGAAGGTTATTGCTGCTTTAAGAACATTTTGAAGATAAATACACAACGCAGAGTACTAGAATACTAATGGTCAATAGCAAATTGTAAATAGGAGTTGGGTTTCAGTTCAACATCTAGTTTAGAATCTGTGGAATGTCGCTCCTGAACTCAGAGCGACGTGTGCCACGTTTTCATTAGTCTGTACATTGAGTCGGGGACAGGATACTTGTTACTGGCTATTGGCCAAGTTGTACTGCACTGACTTCTGATTAGTCAACCCCAGTTTAGGGTGGGGGGTTATAAATGGCAGCCTGTTCCTTTGTTCGGTGGAGAAAAGCTGAGGAGAGGGGAGACTGAACATCTACCTACCAGCATAACATCCTGATTTGTCCTTCTCAGATAAACCTATTTTTCTCCCCCTGATTTGCTTTGGAGTTTGTGTTCACATACTTTTTCCACCCTGCACTGTGAATGTTTACATGGTGTGTTCAATAAAGACAGGAAAACATATAATTGTGTGTTATTAGTTTAAGCAGACTGTTTGTCTATTGTTGTGACACATACTCTTTCATGCCACTGTACACTCCCTCAGACTGACTCTCTCTCCATCTTATTTTCTATAGATCCTGTGTCTGATAGGTTTTGGTCCAGCTATGATCCTGTTCGCCTATGTGGTGTCTTTCATGTTCACACGCGTCCAGAGTAACAGAGACTTCTTCTCTGTGGTCTCCATGATGGTGAGAACAACAATCTTCCCTCCCTCCCTGTCACACAACATTTATATAACATTCACACACAACATTACAACGTTCACACAACATTCTTACAATATTAACAAAACCGTGATTTGTTTTTATTATGAAGTTTCATCTATAGTGAAAACAATATAAGAAGATTAATGATTTGTGTCAATGTGGGAGCAGCTGTAGTACTCTGTTTGGTTATTTTGTGTGTGTGTGTCGTTCTGTTGCATACTAGGTGTGTGTGGTGTCTGCCTCCATCGTCCAGCTGTCATTTGTGAACGACAACCCCGGGCTGACGAGGATCCTCCACAATACACTATGTTTCTTCAACCCTCTCTACCCCTTAATGGGCTGCCTTAATTCTATCACCAAGGCCACCTTTCTGCCCTCCCTCTATGAAGAGGACTTCCTCTGGAAGAACCTGCTCATAGCTGTCCTATCTGTAAGTAGCAGGAAATGCCCTGGACATTACAGTAGGAATAGGAGTCAGAGTACAGAGATGTTGAGGTCTAACATGGATTGGGTTTGTTGTTGTTGCTTACTTTGTGTATGGTAGGAAATTATTTCTGTTTCATACAGCATGCTAGCATATCAATATTTTTTGTAGACAGACATCACACACATTGTTTCTCCCCAGCCCTATCTGCAGTGCATCCTGCTGCTGTTCATGCTGCGCTGGTTGGAGATCCGCTACGGAGGGAGGACTATGAAGAATGACCAGTTCTGCAGGTAAGGGATGAGAAAAGAAGAAGAGGGGCATGGCTACTCAGAGGGAAGAGGTGGTGGTCAATGGATAGGGGGAGTATGTTGATAAAAATGTTGTTAAAGTCCCAGTGCAATCGAAAAGGACTCCTATACAGTAGAATAGAAAACCATTTGTACAAACTAGCGGAAATTATTAACACAACTGGTCACAAAGGTTTACTTGGAAGGGATATAAATACAGCGCTAATTTTGCTTTTATAATTTTTTTTAAAAAAAAGATAAGGACGCCACCCAGTGCTCTCACTATCACCCCCTATCTTTGATAAAAAAACAGATATTAAACCATTTTGTAAAATCCTGTCGTCCTGTCTCGGAACCTACTTACCCAAATTGGTACATCCTCAGATAGCCGCCATTGTCTATTACTTACATGCTCATCAGAAACCAAAGCTCATTGGGCAGTTATATCTCTCGACGCAGAAAAAAGCTTTTGATGACTAAATGGTCATATCTTTGGTTGGTTATTATTAAAATACTATGTGCCAATTCCTCAGCCATAGTAATAACAGGCAATACCTGCTCTGTTCTGGTCAGAATAAGTAGCAGGCAAGGTGATCCCATCTCACCTCAGCTATTTTTATTGTCTATGGAGGCCCTGACCCAGGGACTTCAACAATCAAAAGAAATTACAATCATATCTCTCAATTCTACGGGTCATGCCATCTCATTATACTCAGATAATATCAAACTTTATCTAGACAATGTACACTACTGGTTAAAAGTTTGGACACACCTACTCATTCAAGGGTTGTTCTTTATTATTACTATTTTCTACATTGTAGAATAATAGTGAAGACATCAAAACTATGAAATAATACATATGGAATCATGTAGTAACCAAAGTGTGTTATGTTAAACAAATCAACATATATTTTATATTTGAGATTCTTCAAATAGCCACCCTTTGCCTTGATGAGTTCTGGAGCGTGGATCTGGATGTTCCCCGTAGCCAGAGACAATACTAGCACAGCAGCTAGGAAGACCAGAAACAATGCCATACTGAGAGGGGGAGGGAGTGAGACACACATACATTGAGTAACTGTCTCCTCTGCCACCAAATGTATCAAATGGACCTTTGACCCAAACCGACACTGTGTTGGAGTTCACACCCAATTCCCTGTCCTTCTCAACTCAGACTAGGGGGAAGGGAGAGAAAGAAAGAGGGAGAGAGAAGAGAGAAAGAAAGGGAGAGTGCATGGGAGAGATCATTTGAATTACAGTGAGAGAGACAAATGCATAGAGTAATTGTCTCTGACACAATGTCGAAAGTTCCTCTGCCACCACGAGTATCAAATGGACCTTTGACCCAAACAGTTCTTTAGAACACCCACAGGCCTCACAAGACTTGTCTGAAGGTCCCCTGGTACCAGTTGAAAAAAATGTATGGAAGTATATATGGAGACTGTTTAATGACAAAAAAGAAGGTTTTAAATACGTTTAAATATAATAATAATAAAAAATGTTTCCTGATCTTTCTTATATCTCAAGATATAAGTGTCTCTCTAGAGACACTTCAGAACAAACATCATTTTTATATTTTGGGGGGACTGTCCATGTAGATAGTCTGTTATTCAATGCATTTGTATTGGCTAATAGCAGTAAGGCCCAAAACATTTTTTCATAATTATTATATATATATTTTTATACTTTATACTTATTTTTATACTAAAATTCAATATCAAATAACTAAATTATCCTTGGTGTGACCTTCTTAAAGCAATTCCATATACACTACCAGTCCAAAGTTTAGACACACCTACTCATTCCATGGTTTTTCTTGAATTTTTACTATTTTCTACATTGTAGAATAATAGTGAAGACATCAAAACGATGACTTAACACATATGTAGTAACCAAAAAAGTGTTAAACAAATCTAAATATATTTGGTGTCAGGTTTCCTCCAGACACGACGCTTGGCATTCAGACCAGTTCAAGTTCAATCTTAGTTTCATCAGACCAGAGAATCTTGTTTTTCATGCTCTGAGGGTGCCTTTTTTGAAAACTCCAAGCGGGTTGTCATGTGCCTTTTACTGAGGAGTGGCTTCCGTCTGGCCACTCCACCATAAAGGCCTGATTGGTGGAGTGCTGCAGAGATGGTTGTCCTTCTGGAAGGTTCTGCCATCTCCACAGAAGAACTCTGGAACTCTGTCAGAGTGACCATCGGGTTCCTGGTCACCTCCCTGACCAAGGCGCTTCTCCCCCGATTGCTCAGTTAGGCGGCGCGGCCAGCTCTAGGAAGAGTCTTGACTGTTTCAAACGTATTCTATTTAAGAATGATGGAGGCCACTTAGTTCTCGGGGACCTTCAATGCTGCGAAATGTTTTGGTACAATTCCCCAGATCGGTGCCTCGACACAATCCTGTCTCGGAGCTCTACGGACAATTCCGTCGACCTCATGGCTTTGTTTTTGCTCTGACATGCACTGTCAACTGTGGGACCTTATATAGACAGGTGTGCCTTTCCAAATCATGTCCAATCAATTGAATTTACCACAGGTGGACTCCAATAAAGTTGTAGAAACATCTCAAGGATGATCAATGGAACAGGATGCACCTGAGCTCAATTTCCAGTCTCATAGCAAAGGGTCTGAACACTTATGTAAAGGTTTCTAAAAACAAATTCTAAAAACCTGTTTTCGCTTTGTCATTATTGGGTATTGTGTGTAGATTACTGAGGAATTGTTTTTATTTAATCCGTTTTAGAATAGGGCTGTAACGTAACAATGTGGAAAAAGTCAAGGGGTCTGAATACTTTCTGAAGGCACTGTATTTAGCGAACTCCATGACAGTAGCTCACACAAGGGCATAAGTAGACTACAAATGCATGCTGGGGCAGGCATGCCCTGCTCGTGAAGTGAGCGCTATTGTAGCGAAGTTTGGAGCGGGCGAGAAACCCGACTCTCTAGCCTTTAGGAATATTTCTCCACGTTCCAGCTCTGACAGGTTGTGCAGAAATTATTTGGTTGTGCAAACCCACAGTTTCATCAGCTGTCCGGGTGGCTGGTCTCAGACGATCCCGCAATTGAAGAAGCCCGGATGTGGAGGTCTTGTGCTGGCGTGCTTACACGTGGTCTGCAGTGTTGGACGTACTGCCAAATTCTCTAAAATGATGTTGGAGGTGGCTTTTGCTAAAGAAATGAACACTAAATTCTCTGCCAACAGCTCTGGTGGACATTCCTGCAGTCAGCATGCCAATTGCACGCTCCCTCAACTTGAGACTTCTGGAGGCCCACCTCTTTTTTTGTTTGTCTTTTCTTTACCTACCAATTTTATTACAAAATGCTGTGTGGTTAATATGAATATTTTCTTTTACTGTAGAGGGGCAGCTTACGGTAGTATAAACTAAAAGTGTGTAAATGCACATCAATATTGTTTTTTTAATGAAAAAAACAAACAGTAAAAATAAATCATTGTTTTTGTTTCTTTCTGACCTTTTCAATTGAAAACAATCCCAGTGTGGTACTTGATATTGAGATAACAATGGCTGCATTGGATCTTTATGTCGTCATAATAATCCACCTAGCTTCGATTCCAATGTTCCTTGATTTGAATGAGACTTGAAAGTATGGTAACGTGAGACTATGAAACTGAATATTACCATTCTTTCTCCTGAAGGATCTCTTCCAATACTAAGGCTAAAGTGGAGCGTAACCCAGAGGAGGGGATCAACGAGGATGAAGATGTTCAGATGGAAAAGGCTCGGGTGAAGGAGGCCCTCACCTGCCAGTGCTGTGAGGAGGTGTGTGTGTTAAGTGCTTTTTTATTCACACCTTGATCTCTGTGGAAGATTAGTCCCATCTTTGAAAGGGGATTTGCCATGTTTTGACGGTTTCCTCAGATCTATTAACTGTCATCTAATAATATTTTTTTTGTGCCCCCCCTTCAGAAACCAGTAGTGGTGGTGAGTAACTTGAGGAAGCAGTTTAAATGTCCAAGGGAAGGAATCTCTCTCAAGAAGAGGAGGACGGTAGCCACCAAGAACATCTCCTTCTGTGTACGCAAAGGTCAGCCGAGTTTACTACTCTCCAACTGTAAACTGTACATTTGATCAGTCAAACACTAAACAATTCCATTGCTTGACATTTATCACATGAAGTTATGAATGCAATGATTTATGTCCAGGGCAATGGAGGCTGCTGAAGGGAGGATGGCTCGTAGTAATGGATGGACCGGAATAAATAGAATGGTATCGAACACATGGTTTCCATGTACTTCATTCCAGCCATTATTATAAGCCGTCCTCCCCTCAGCAGCCTCAACTGGATTTAAATGAGGCTTAGGTGGTGGGCGTGGTAAGGGATGTGGCAGGGGCGCAGTTGTTCTGCCTGCACAGTAAAAAAAAAAAAAATTTGTGGCCCCAATCTTGGCGGTGTCAGGAAATTATAGACAAGCCATTTTCCCCCAATTCTACACTTTCCATGCAGCTGCTATTATTTTTGTTTTAAAGCAGATTTCCTGCAATTCTATGCATTTTGCCATGGCTAATGCTGTGTTCTTTTGCCCAAACATAACAAAATATATACTGCTAAATTAATTGTTTTGGGATTTTTCTATTCTCCCTGACTGTCTATTTTTTATTTTGGTGATTGTTAGTTAAAAAAAAAAAAAAAAACATTGTTTGAATTTAAGCAACCCATCCAAGGATATTAATGGTAGCGAAATCCCTAAGGTCTGCACTGTGAGGCTTGGGTTTTTGAACAATGTCAATGGTCTCATAACAGATAACCAGTATATCAACTGTATGTGTGTTCAGGTGAGGTGCTTGGACTGCTGGGGCCCAACGGAGCAGGGAAAAGCACCATCATGCATATGTTATCTGGAGACACAGTCCCAACCGCTGGACAGGTACATACCATTCACCCTCTCTGTCTTTTGACTGGACCCTATATGGAATTTTTAGGGCCAGTTTCCTGGACTTAAACGTCATTTAAATTGAAAATGCCTTTTAAGCTGGGTGTACATTACACAATTTTGGTCCCGATTTAGCTGTCCCAGACAAGTTTGAGATCAGAGACAAAATCCCCATGTTGTTGCCTACTTGGGGTGCGCGGCAGTAACCAACGCTTGTTTAATGGGAGTGGGCCAGAGACTCAATCTGAGGGCTAACGATCAATCTTTGAGCAGTCCCAGACGTCACGATATTTTCAAACAATTCTCGTTGTGTGAGATGTGCAACGACAAGTTTTGAGAACGGTGATGCGCAATAGCCAATGAGAGCACGTTGCTTCACGTCACCCATAATGTGTAGACTCGAGAAGGAGCGATGACTACTGCTAGTATGCATTTGTACTTGCCTTTAAATCAAAGCCAACGTGTCAAATTGTTACAGCTCTGAAGTTCACAATCAATCTTATTAATTTCCAATTGTTGGCTAGATATTTCAACTCTGAATGGCAAGCGTGAATGTCTGACTGAAAACATTTAGGACTGCTTTGAGCCACAGCTTGTTGTAGCTACGTTAAATCTAATCCCATCATTGTTTTCGTGCGACACCGTGGTATTGGCAATCCTCAAGACCCAGTGAAGGATCTTGTAGTCTGTACCACCATCGTTTAGTGTGCGCACAACTACAGGAAAGATGGTTGTTTAATGTGAGGTTTAGCCTTAAAGGCCCAGTGCAGTCAAAAACTAGATTTTCCTTGACTTTTTCCACATTTTGTTACGTTAGCCTTATTCTAAAATGTATGAAATTGTTTTTTCCTCAATCTACACAATACCCCATGACAAAGGAAAAAAATATTTTAATACAGTTTTGCAAATTAAACGATTACATTTGTGTAAGTATTCAGACCCTTTACTCAGGTTCTGTCAGGTTGGATGGGGAGTGTCACTGCATAGCTATTTTCAGGTCTCTCCAAAGATGTTCAAATCGGGTTCAAGTCCGGGCTCTGGCTGGGCCACTCAAGGATATTCAGAGACTTGTCCCGAAGCCACTTTTGCGTTGTCTTGGCTGTGTGCTTAGTGTCTTGATGCTGCCACCACCATATAGGGCTGGGCAATATGGTCAAAATCTCATAACGCTAAGCGTTTTCCAATTGACAAAAAATATTGCTGTAAAGAGTGATTTGCAACAATTAAATATTATGTTCTATCGTCACACGATCTATATATCGCCCAGCCCTACCAGCATGCTTCACCATAGGGATGGTGCCAGGTTTCCTCCAGATGTGACACTTTGCTGTCAAGCCAAAGAGTTCAATCTTGGTTTCATCTGACCAGAGAATCTAGTTTCTCATGGTCTGAGTCCTTCAGGTGCCTTTTGGCAAACTCCAAGCGCCTTTCGTCTGTCCATTCTACCATAAAGGCCTGATTGGTTGAGTATTGCAGAGATGGTTGTCCCAACTCCACAGAGGAACTCTGGGGTTCTTCGTCAACTCCCTGACCAAGGTGCTTCTCTCCCGATTGCTCAGTTTAAGATGAGTCTAGGTGGTTCCAAACTTCTTCCATTTAAGAATGGAGGCCACTGTGTTCTTGTGCACCTTCATTGCTGCAGAAATGTTTTGGTGCCTTGACACAATCCCGTCTCGGAGCTCTCCAGACAAACTCATGGCTTGGTTTTTGCTCTGACATGCACCGTCAACTGTGGGACCTTGTATAGTAACTTTCCAAATCATGTCCAATGAAGTTGTAGAAACATCAAGGATGATCAATGGAACAGGATACACCTGATGAGCTCAAGTCATGTAAATGTTTATTTGCAAACCTGTTTTTGCTTTGTCATTAAGCGGTATCGTGTAGATTGAGATTTCTTTTAATCAATTTTAGAATAAGGCTTTCAATATGATGAAAGGGGTCTGAATACTTATTATTATTCTAACCTCAGTGGAAACAATACATACAGTCAAAATTGGGATGCTGTCCAGTCCAAACAATTCTTGCTTGAGAAATTGCTCTTTCCTAAGGTTGGTTTTCAATCAAAATTGTATAAAACAATCACAAATAAAAGGTACTTAATTATTGCCCAGAAATGGTTTAATATTGAGACAAAAAAAACAGCTGCTTTTAAGGTCCAATCTGATCCTATGATTGAATATAACAGTGTTTTTCTTGCCTCAGGTCCTGATGGGGGACTACAGTACAGAGTTCCGTCCAGTAGACAACCCCCTGGAGCATATAGGCTACTGTCCCCAGGTCAGCCCTTTGTGGCCCCGCATCACCCTGGAGGAACACCTGGAGATCTACGCTGCCATCAAGGGCCTCCGCGGACAGGACGTCCCTGGCATCATCACACGGTAACTATCCACTATCATGTTAACACTTGTCATTTAGCAGATGCTCTTTTCCAGTGTGACTGCATTCATGTTAACTAGGAAGGACAACCACATCACTGGCAACGAAAGTGTGGTGGGTGGGGGCAGTTGCTGTTCCGATCGTGAGGAGGAGCGGGGTGATATAGGAGAACTTGAAAACCAGGCAGGCGGCAGCGTTCTGGATAAGTTTCAGGGGTTTGATGGCACAAGCGGGTAACCCAGCCAACAGCAAGTTGCAGTGGTCCAGACCGGAGATGACAAGTGCCTGGATTGACCTTCACCACTTCCTGTGTATTATAGGGTCGTACTCTACAGGTGTTGTAGAGCACGAACGGGTCACTGCTTTGATGTTTGCAGAGAACAATAGTGTCACGCCAAGGTTCTTCGCACTCTGGGAGGGCGACACTGGAGTTGTCAACCGTGATGGAGATTTCTTTGAGCGGTCAGGCCTTCCCCCAGGGGAAGAGCAGTTATGTCTTATTGAGCTTGAGGTGGTGGGCCGGGCACCTGGGTGTCAGAAGGGAAAGTAGTTGCGTGTCATCTGCAGAGCAATGATAGGAGAAACCATGTGAGGATATGACGGAGCCGAGTGACTTGGTGTATAGAGGCCCTAGAACCGAGCGCTGGGGGACACCAGTAAATCTGTGTCCGACGCAGATCCTCTCCATGTCATCTGGTAGGAGCGGCCTGCCAGGTAGGATGCAATCCAAGAGTGTGCAGAGCCCGAGATGCCCTGCCCTGAGAGGGTGGAGAGGAGGATCTGATGGTTCATGGTGTCAAAGGCAGTGGATAGATCTAGGAGGATGAGAACAGAGGAGAGAGTCAGCTTTGGCAGTGCAGAGAGCCTCTGACACAGAAGAGCAGTCACGGTTGGGTGACCCATCTTGAAGCCTGACTAGTTAGGGTCAAGATCATAGAGAGCCATAACGATGAAGTTGATCATAGACAGCACACTCAGGTGTTTTGGAAAGAAAAGGCTATAGGTCTATAGTTTGATGTCAGATGAGTCGAGTGTTGGTTTCTTGAGGGGAGAAACCATTTTGAAGTTAGAGGGGACGCAGCCAGTGGTCAGGGATAAGTTGATGGGAGAAGGTCTCCAAGATGGTCTGGGGTCGAGCCGGCAGGTTGTCCAGTGGCCAGACGTCATCTGGAAAAGGGGAGAAAGAGGTCAAGGTGTAGGGTAGTTCTGAGTGAGACCAGTGGACTCAATAGGCTGAGTGAAGGAGTAGCAGATGTCGTCAATCGTTTTTTTCCCCCCAAAGTTGTTGACAAAGTCGTCCGGAGGGGGGGGGGGGGGGGGGGGGGGGGGGGGGGTAAAGGATTAAGGAGGGAGAAGGTGGAAGAGTTTCCTAGGGTAAGAGGCAGAAGCATGAAATGTAGTGGTTGAAAGTGGCTTTAGAAGCAGATACAGAGGAAGAGTAGGTAGAGAGGAGGGAGTGAAAGGATGATGGGTTCTCTGGAAGTTTGTTCCTCCATTTTCCTCTCAGCCCTGTTTTGTAAACTCACAATGAGTCACTCAGCCACGGAGCAGGAGGAGAGGGCCGAGCCGGCCGGGAGGAAAGGACTGTGCAGGATCATAGAATGTGGAAAGGGAGGGGAGGGGAGTAGAGTCGAAGAGGCAGAGTCGGGATAAGTATTTAGCAGAAGGGAGAGGAGATGGACAGGTGAGAATAGAAATTAGTAGACCTGTGTCACCACCACCAAAGACCAGGTGCTCTCGGACTATGAGAGAAACAGTCAGATGTAGAGTAGCTGGAGTAGCAGTGTTCTCTGGGGTGATACATGTCTTTTGTCAGGGCCAGAAAGTCGAGGAACTGAAGGGCAGCATAGAGTGAGATGAACTAGGCATTCTTGACCGCAGAGTGGCAGTTCCAAATGCTGCCAGAGACCAGGAATTCCACATGGATTGTCCGTGCAGGGTGCACTAAATTAGGAGGGTTGCAACCAAGTTGTGGGGAACGTCTGTAAATCCTACAGGGGTAGGTGCAAACAGGTATAGAAAACACACAGGGTTCACAAAGCTGCAAAATCAGAAAGTAAATAACTAGGTAAGATATACTCAAGTGAGAGTGTGGAGCCTTCCTCCAACAACTCCACAGAACCGTCTTTGTTTCGGCGTTGGTCTTAGTTATGAGACCGAACTGACACAACCGCTGCTTACAGCTATCGCTGAGAAACCAGGGAAGACTGAAGAACTAACACTAATTGCTAATTGCTTATCAGAGGTGGAGAGCACGCATCCCTGTACTAATTGCTGATTGCCTAGGAGAAGCGAAAGCACTCCCCCTCCAACATAGCCACTGATTACCCAAAAGAAGTCACAAATGGCCCTGTACCTTCATCCTGATTGATGAACTATCTGCAAATTATGAACAGTCAGCAGACACCAAGTAGGTCACTGTGAAGACAGGGAGCACTTAAAGTAGATGACCCTAGCTAGCTTACAGACAGTACTAGACATTTGTAGATAAAGACAACAAAAAAAATGATACTATCAGGAGTCCTCAAGCTATAGAATGAAGCACACTGAGATGGTGCCTGAGAAGCTGGTTATATGCAGTACACTCAGAAAAGAGATGTTAACCACTGTGCCACAAAGAGGGACTTAGGGTAATTACAATTGGCTCAGAACAGGGCAGCACGGCTGGCCCTTTAAAGTAAACTGAGAGCTAACAATGATATGAATGTAAATCTCTCATGGCTCAAAGTGGAAGAGAGATTGACTTCATCACTACTTGTTTCTGTAAGAGGTGTTGACATGCTGAATGCACCGAGGTGTCTGTTTAAACTACTAGCACACAGCTCAGACACCCATGCATACCCCACAAGACATGTCACCAGAGGTCTCTTCACAATGCTCAAGTCCAGATTTAAAATTTAAATAAAAAAATAATAATAAAAAAAGCTAAAAATACACCTTATGGAACAGCAGGGACTGTAAAGAGACACACAAAGGTGCAGACACAACCATACGCACACAAGCGTTAGCACACACACTCTACACACACGTACATTATAATATTGTTGTATGGTGGTTTTATACAGTTTGTATTGTAGATATGTAGTGGTGTAATAATGTTATATGATGTCCTGTTTTCTCTGTTTTTATATGTAATGTAAGTGCTTTAATGTGTTTGGACCCCGTAATAGATATACAGTGCCTTGCGAAAGTATTCGGCCCCCTTGAACTTTGCGACCTTTTGCCACATTTCAGGCTTCAAACATAAAGATATAAAACTGTATTTTTTTGTGAAGAATCAACAACAAGTGGGACACAATCATGAAGTGGAACGACATTTATTGGATATTTCAAACTTTTTTAACAAATCAAAAACTGAAAAATTGGGCGTGCAAAATTATTCAGCCACCTTAAGTTAATACTTTGTAGCGCCACCTTTTGCTGCGATTACAGCTGTAAGTCGCTTGGGGTATGTCTCTATCAGTTTTGCACATCGAGAGACTGAAATGTTTTCCCATTCCTCCTTGCAAAACAGCTCGAGCTCAGTGAGGTTGGATGGAGAGCATTTGTGAACAGCAGTTTTCAGTTCTTTCCACAGATTCTCGATTGGATTCAGGTCTGGACTTTGACTTGGCCATTCTAACACCTGGATATGTTTATTTTTGAACCATTCCATTGTAGATTTTGCTTTATGTTTTGGATCATTGTCTTGTTGGAAGACAAATCTCCGTCCCAGTCTCGGGTCTTTTGCAGACTCCATCAGGTTTTCTTCCAGAATGGTCCTGTATTTGGCTCCATCCATCTTCCCATCAATTTTAACCATCTTCCCTGTCCCTGCTGAAGAAAAGCAGGCCCAAACCATGATGCTGCCACCACCATGTTTGACAGTGGGGATGGTGTGTTCAGGGTGATGAGCTGTGTTGCTTTTACGCCAAACATAACGTTTTGAATTGTTGCCAAAAAGTTCAATTTTGGTTTCATCTGACCAGAGCACATTCTTCCACATGTTTGGTGTGTTTCCCAGGTGGCTTGTGGCAAACTTTAACCGACACTTTTTATGGATATCTTTAAGAAATGGCTTTCTTCTTGCCACTCTTCCATAAAGGCCAGATTTGTGCAATATACGACTGATTGTTGTCCTATGGACAGAGTCTCCCACCTCAGCTGTAGATCTCTGCAGTTCATCCAGAGTGATCATGGGCCTCTTGGCTGCATCTCTGTTCAGTCTTCTCCTTGTATGAGCTGAAAGTTTAGAGGGACGGCCAGGCCTTGGTAGATTTGCAGTGGTCTGATACTCCTTCCATTTCAATATTATCGCTTGCACAGTGCTCCTTGGGATGTTTAAAGCTTGGGAAATCTTTTTGTATCCAAATCCGGCTTTAAACTTCTTCACAACAGTATCTCGGACCTGCCTGGTGTGTTCCTTGTTCTTCATGATGCTCTCTGCGCTTTTAACGGACCTCTGAGACTATCACAGTGCAGGTGCATTTATACGGAGACTTGATTACACACAGGTGGATTGTATTTATCATCATTAGTAATTTAGGTCAACATTGGATCATTCAGAGATCCTCACTGAACTTCTGGAGAGAGTTTTCTGCACTGAAAGTAAAGGGGCTAAATAATTTTGCACGCCCAATTCTTCAGTTTTTGGTTTGTTAAAAAAGTTTGAAATATCCAATAAATGTCATTCCATTTCATGATTGTGTCCCACTTGTTGTTGATTCTTCACAAAAAAATACAGTTTTATATCTATGTTTGAAGCCTGAAATGTGGCAAAAGGTCGCAAAGTTCAAGGGGGCCGAATACTTTCGCAAGGCACTGTAAATACCCTTATGACAACTGTCTTGTGGTAGTAACAGGTGGTGCCTGATGTAGTCAGAGATGTGCTGTTGACAACTAAGCATTGATTGGATTGTTTATCTGGAGTTCATTTTAATCCTAAAAAATGAATAATGTATCTAACATTTGCGTCTTATCTAACCTACCTTTTAGACTTGGCACTCTTTATTTTTCTGTTATGTACCTTTTTGCTGTGGTCTCCTGTGGAATAGACTTTGTGTGAACTTTGTGTTTGTCTCTCTCTGTGTTCCTATCAGTGTGGTGAATGCTCTGGAGCTGAAGGGCCACCTCCACAAGCAGGCCAAAAACCTCTCAGCTGGGATCAAGAGGAAGGTGAGACAGAAAGAGGGAGAGCAAGAGAGAGTTCCACTTTACACTCTGTCTACTCTCCACACACCTTTACATAACACTGTGGAAAGGGAGACTTTTAGTTTGAAACTGCCTGCCAGGGAGACCTTTGGAGAGCTGAAATGGGCCTAGCAGTACCATCCATCATTTAATTTGACGTTTGATAATAGAGAGAGGAAATGAGGTGAGTATTTCCTCCCTCTGCCAGCTCAAACAACCCTACAATGTTAGCTGGTGTGTGTGTAAAATAACCACCAAGCTTAGCCCATAAACATTAACCAAATCCTAAAACCTTACTTTGCTCACTTGTTTAATTTGTATATCTGTGTCACAGTATGTTGACTGCTGTCTCAATCTCTGAATGCTCAGCTATGAGAAGCCAATTGACGTTTACTCCTGAGGTGCTGACATATTGTACCCCCTACAACTGCTGTGATTATTATTTGACCCTGCTGGTCATCTATGAACGTTTGAACATCTTGAAGAATGATCTGGCCTTCATGGACAATTTTATAATCTCCACTTGGGAAAGCCAGAAGAGGACTGTCAACCCCTCAGAGCCTGGTTCCTCTCTAGGTTTCTTCCTGACTTACTAGGGAGTTTTTCCTAGCCAACCTTGCTTCTATATCTGCATTGCTTGCTGTTTAGAGTTTTAGGTTGGGTTTCTGTATAAGCACTTTGGGACATCTGCTGATGTAAAAAGTGCTTTATAAATACATTTGATTTGATTGTTGCGTTTTCTTTGTGCATTTTAGGCTAGCCCAAACATTCAAATCCTTTTGCCCTCACTAATTCTCATTTGCCTGTTTAATTTGTATCTGTGCCACACGTTGTTGACTGTATTCCTTTGTGTTTCCTGTTTATGTGTTTCAGTTGTGCTTTGCTCTCAGCATGTTGGGAAACCCTCAGATAGTTCTGCTGGACGAGCCTTCTACAGGGATGGACCCCAAGTCCAAACAACGCATGTGGTGAGACCCATGCTCCTCTCCCTGGGACAGGCACAATCAGACCAAAACAATGTTGTTGACAAGAAGTAGTTGTGCGGTACAAGGCTGAGAAATTACAGCAAAATCACACTGCAATCAATAGAAACCAGAATGTATTGTGTTTCATTGTGTAATTTGTACATGTACACTATATATACAAAAGCATGTGGACACACCTTCAGTGGATTCAGCTATTTCAGCCACACCCATTGCTAACAGGTGAATAAAATTGAGCACACAGCCATGCAATCTCCATAGACAAACATTGGCAGTAGAATGGCCTTACTGATTAGCTCAGTGACTTTCAAAGTGGCACCGTCATAGGATGCCACCTTTCCAACAAGTCAGTTTGTCAAACTTCTGCCTTGCTAGAGCTGCCCTTATTGTGAAGTGGAAACGTTTAGGAGCAACGGCTCAGCTGCAAAGTGGTAGGCCACACAAGCTCACAGAATGGGACCACCGAGTGCTGAAGCGTGTAGCGCATAAAAATGGTCTGTCCTCGGTTGCAACACTCACTAACAAGTTCCAAACTGCCTTTGGAAGCAACGTCAGCATAAGAACTGTTCGTCTGGAGATTCATGAAATGTTGTTCCATGGCTGAGCAGTCGCTCACAAGCCTAAGATCACCATACGCAATGCCAAGCGTCGGCTCGAGTGATGTAAAGCTCGCCGCCATTGGACTCTGGAGCAGTGGAAACGCTTTCTCTGGAGTGATGAATCACGCTTCACTATCTGGCAGTCCGACGGACAAATCTGGGTTTGGCAGATGCCAGGAAAACGCTACCTCACCGAATGCAAAGTGCCAACTGTAAAGGGGGGAATAATGGTCTGGAGCTGTTTTCCATGGTTCGGGCTAGTCCCCTTAGTTCCAGTGAAGGGAAATCTTAACGCTACAGCATACAATGACATTCTAGATGATTCTGCGCTTCCAACTTTGTGGCAACAGTTTGAGGAAGGCCCATTCCAGTTTCAGCATAAGAATACCCCCGTGCACAAAGCGAGGTTCATATAGAAAATGTTTGTCAAGATCAGTGTGGAAGAACTTGACTGGCCTGCACAGAGCCCTGACCTCGACCCCATCGAACACCTTTGGAATGAATTGGAACGCCGACTAACCCAACAGGCCTAATAGCCCAACATCAGTGTCCCACCTCACTAATGCTCTTGTGTCTGAATGGTAACAAGTCCCTGCAGCAATGTTCTAACATCTAGTGGAAAGCCTTCCAAGAAGAGTGGAGGCTGTTATAGCAGTAAAACAGGGACCAACTCCATATTAATGTCCATGATTTTGGAATGAGATGGTTGACGAGCAGGTGTCCATACACTACATAACCAAAAGTATATGTCAACTTCAGTTTCAAAGGTTTTCAGTTAGTTTTAGATTTTCATTGTTCTACTCTGTTAAGTAGCCAGTAAAGTGCTAAGGCTGTGGTCCTTCTGTCCCTCTGGTTCGTCCTGTCTCCAGGAGGGCTATCCGGGCAGCGTTTAAGAACCGCCAGCGTGGGGCCATTCTGACCACTCACTACATGGAGGAGGCTGAGGCTGTGTGTGACCGCGTGGCCATCATGGTGTCAGGGCAGCTCAGGTGAGTGTTGGGGTATCAGAGTAGGGGTGAAGATGGATAGAGAATGCACTTGCCACTGGCTGTTTGTGGTCTGCCCTCTATCCAACTCAATGAGGGGGACAGGGGGACGTCCAGAAGCTCTGACATTGGGGCTGGCTTTGGGGAAAAGGTGTGATATGTTGCAATTACATTGCTTTAGCTAATAATCTATGTCGCAGTAACTAGGTTATAAATAACTTTGTTGCAATGACTTTGTTACAAGTACTTTGTCTTTTTATCATACTGTGGGTACGTTTTTAGTGTTTAGATTTTTTGTTTGGTGTTGAGATCAGGTGGTGTATCGGGGAGTTGATTTGTGGTAGTTGTGATTAGTATGATGGTGATGAAGACAAGGATGTGTTATATCTCAGGTGTATTGGGTCTATCTAGTTGTGATGATGATTATGTGTCTCAGGTGTATTGAGTTTATCTAGTTATGATGATGATGTGTCTCAGGTGTATTGAGTTTATCTAGTTATGATGATGATGTGTCTCAGGTGTATTGGGTTTATCTAGTTGTGATGATGATGATGTGTCTCAGGTGTATTGGGTTTATCTAGTTGTGATGATGATGATGTGTCTCAGGTGTATTGGGTTTATCTAGTTATGATGATGTGTCTCAGGTGTATTGGGTTTATCTAGTTGTGGTGATGATGATGTGTCTCAGGTGTATTGAGTTGATCTAGTTATGATGATGATGTGTCTCAGGTGTATTGGGTTTATCTAGTTGTGGTGATGATGATGTGTCTCAGGTGTATTGAGTTGATCTAGTTATGATGATGATGTGTCTCAGGTGTATTGGGTTTATCTAGTTGTGATGATGATGATGTGTTTCAGGTGTATTGGGTTTATCTAGTTGTGATGATGATGATGATGTGTCTTAGGTGTATTGGGTTTATCTAGTTGTGATGATGATGATGTGTCTCAGGTGTATTGGGTTTATCTAGTTGTGATGATGATGATGTGTCTCAGGTGTATTGGGTTTATCTAGTTATGATGATGATGATGATGTTTCAGGTCTATTGGGTTTATCTAGTTGTGATGATGATGATTTGTCTTAGGTGTATTGGGTTTATCTAATTGTGATGATGTTGATGATGTGTCTCAGGTGTATTGGGGAGTTGATTTGTGGTCGTTGTGATTAGGATGATGATGATGTGTCTCAGGTGTTTTGGGTTTATCTAGTTATGATGATGATGTGTCTCAGGTGTATTGGGTTTATCTAGTTGTGATGATTTTATTAAATTTTTATTTCACCTTTATTTAACCAGGTAAGCTAGTTGAGAACATGTTCTCGTTTACAACTGCGACCTGGCCAAGATAAAGCATAGCAGTGTGAACAGACAACAACACAGAGTTACACATGGAGTAAACAATAAACAAGTCAATAACACAGTAGAAAAAAAGAGTCTATATACATTGTGTGCAAAAGGCATGAGGAGGTAGGCGAATAATTTCAATTTTGCAGAATAACACTGGAGTGATAAATGATCAGATGGTCATGTGCAGGTAGAGATACTGGTGTGCAAAAGAGCAGAAAAGTAAATAAATAAAAACAGTATGGGGATGAGGTAGGTAAATTAGGTGGGCTATTTACCGATGGACTAAGTACAGCTGCAGCGATCGGTTAGCTACTCAGATAGCAGATGTTTAAAGTTGGTGAGGGAGATAAGTCTCCAACTTCAGCGATTTTTGCAATTCGTTCGAGTCACAGGCAGCAGAGAACTGGAAGGAAAGGCAGCCAAATGAGGTGTTGGCTTTAGGGATGATCAGTGAGATACAGCGTGTGCTACGGGTGGGTGTCGCCATCGTGACCAGTGAACTGAGATAAGGTGGAGCTTTACCTATCATGGACTTGTAGATGACCTGGAGCCAGTGGGTCTGGCGACGAATATGTAGCGAGGGCCAGCCGACTAGAGCATACAGGTCGCAGTGGTGGGTGGTATAAGGTGCTTTAGTAACAAAACGGATGGCACTGTGATAAACTGCATCCAGTTTGCTGAGTAGAGTATTGGAAGCTAATTTGTAGATGACATCGCCGAAGTCGAGAATCGGTAGGATAGTCAGTTTTACTAGGGTAAGTTTGGCGGTGTGAGTGAAGGAGCCTTTATTTGCGGATTAGAAAGCCGACTCTAGATTTGATTTTAGATTGGAGATGTTTGATATGAGTCTGGAAGGAGAGTTTACAGTCTAGCCAGACACCTAGGTACTTATAGATGTCCACATATTCTAGGTCGGAACCATCCAGGGTGGTGATGCTAGTCGGGCGTGCAGGTGCAGGCAGCGAACGGTTGTAAAGCATGCATTTGGTTTTTACTAGTGTTTAAGAGCAGTTGGAGGCCACGGAAGGAGTGTTATATGGCATTGAAGTTCGTTTGGAGGTTAGATAGCACAGTGTCCACGGAAGGGCCAGAAGTATACAGAATGGTGTCGTCTGCGTAGAGGTAGATCAGGGAATCGCCCGCAGCAAGAGCAACATCATTGATATATACAGAGAAAAGAGTCGGCCCGAGAATTGAACCCTGTGGCACCCACATAGAGACTGCCAGAGGACCGGACAACATGCCCTCCGATTTGACACACTGAACTCTATCTGCAAAGTAGTTGGTGAACCAGGCAAGGCAGTCATTAGAAAAACCGAGGCTACCGAGTCTGCCGATAAGAATATGGTGATTGACAGAGTCGAAAGCCTTGGCCAGGTCGATGAAGACGGCTGCACAGTACTGTCTTTTATCGATGGCGGTTATGATATCGTTTAGTACCTTGAGCGTGGTTGAGGTGCACCCGTGACCGGCTCGGAAACCAGATTGCACAGCGGAGAAGGTACGATGGGATTCGAGATGGTCAGTGATCTGTTTGTTGACTTGGCTTTCGAAGACCTTAGATAGGTAGGGCAGGATGGATATAGGTCTGTAACAGTTTGGGTCCAAGGTGTCTCCCCCTTTGAAGAGGGGGATGACTGCGGCAGCTTTCCAATCCTTGGGGATCTCAGACGATATGAAAGAGAGGTTGAACAGGCTGGTAATAGGGGTTGCGACAATGGCGGCGTATAGTTTCAGAAATAGAGGGCCCAGATTGTCAAGCCCAGCTGATTTGTACGGGTCCAGGTTTTGCAGCTCTTTCAGAACATCTGCTATCTGGATTTGGGTAAATGAGAAGCTGTTGGCCGAGGTTGGAGATGCCAGGAGGAAGGCATGGCCAGCCGTTGAGAAATGCTTGTTGAAGTTTTCGATTATCATGGATTTATCGATGGTGACCGTGTTACCTAGCCTCAGTGCAGCGGGCAGCTGGGAGGAGGTGCTCTTGTTCTCCATGGACTTTACAGTGTCCCAGAACTTTTTCGAGTTAGAGCTACAGGATGCAAATTTCTGCTTGAAAAAGCTAGCCTTTGCTTTCCTGACTGACTGCGTGTATTGGTTCCTGACTTCCCTGTACAGATGCATATCGCGGGGACTATTCGATGCTATTGCAGTCCGCCACAGGATGTTTTTGTGCTGGTCGAGGGCAGTCAGGTCTGGAGTGAACCAAGGGCTATATCTGTTCTTAGTTCTGCATTTTTTGAATGGAGCATGCTTATCTAAGATGGTGAGGAATTTACTTTTAAAGAATGACCAGGCATCTTCTACTGAAGGTATGAGGTCAATATCCTTCCAGGATACCCGGGCCAGGTCGATGAGAAAGGCCTGCTCGCAGAAGTGTTTTAGGGAGCGTTTGACAGTGATGAGGGGTGATCGTTTGACTGCGGACCCGTAGCGGATACAGGCAATGAGGCATTGATCGCTGAGATCCTAGTTGAAGACAGCGGAGGTGTATTTGGAGGGCCAGTTGGTCAGGATGACGTCTATGAGGGTGCCCTTGTTTACAGATTTAGGGTTGTACCTGGTGAGTTCCTTGATGATTTGTGTGAGATTGAGGGCATCTAGCTTAGATTGTAAGACTGCCGGGGTGTTAAGCATATCCCAGTTTAGGTCACCTAACAGAACAAACTCTGAAGCTAGATGGGGGGGCGATCAATTCACAAATGGTGTCCAGGGCACAGCTGGGAGCTGAGGGGGATCGGTAGCAGGCGGCAACAGTGAGACTTATTTCTGGAGAGAGTCATTTTTAAAATTAGTAGTTTGAACTGTTTGGGTATGGACCTGGAAAGTATGACATTACTTTGCAGGCTATCTCTGCAGTAGACTGCAACTCCTCCCCCTTTGGCAGTTCTATCTTGATGGAAAATGTTTTAGTTGGGTATGGAAATCTCAGAATTTTTGGTGGCCTTCCTAAGCCAGGATTCAGACACGGCAAGGACATCAGGGTTGGCAGAGTGTGCTAAAGCAGTGAGTAAAACAAACTTCGGGAGGAGGCTTCTGATGTTGACATGCATGAAACCAAGGCTTTTTCGATCACAGAAGTAAACAAATGAGGGTGCCTGAAAACATGCGGGGCCTGGGCTTATCTCTACATCACCCGCGGAACAGAGGAGGAGTAGTATGAGGGTGCGGCTAAAGGCTATCAAAACTTGTCGCCTAGAGCGTTGGGGACAAAGAATAAAAGGAGCAGATTTCTGGGCATGGTAGAACATATTCAGGGCATAATGCGCAGACAGGGGTATGGTGGGGTGCGGGTACAGCGGAGGTAAGCCCAGGCACATGATGATGTGTCTCTGTCTCTCAGGTGTATTGGGTCTATCCAGCACCTGAAGGGGAAGTATGGGCGTGGCTACAGCCTGGAATTGAAGCTGAGAGAGGAGCTGACGGGGCTCCAACAAGTGGCACTGCTCCACAAGGAGATCCGTCGAATCTTCCCTCACGCTGCAAGACAGGAGAGGTGAGTCAGAGCAAAGGTGTGTGTGTGTGTGTGTGTGTGTGTGTGTGTGTGTGTGTGTGTGTGTGTGTGTGTGTGTGTGTGTGTGTGTGTGTGTGTGTGTGTGTGTGTGTGTGTGTGTGTGTGTGTGTGTGTGTGTGTGTGTGTGTGTGTGTAATGAAATGCTTAAGCCTGCTGCCTCTGTCTTGCAGCTTTGCCACCCTGATGGTTTACAAGATCCCCATGGAGGATGTCAAGTCACTGGCCAAGTCCTTCTCTCAGCTAGAGAGTGGTGAGTGTGTGTGATCACACTCTGACCATCTGCCTCATGTTTCATTGATCCGTTACAATTTAGGCAAAATGCATTGTGTTCTAATGTTTTCTGCTCTCCGCTTCCTCCAGCTAAGCAAGCCTTCAACTTTGAAGAGTACAACTTTTCACAATCAACCTTAGAGCAGGTAATTACTCATTTGTGAACCTTACCTTGAATATCATGTGATGTTACATCAACTGCAATGCAAACTCCATCCACTTCCTGACTATTTGTCTTAGCTAGTCTCTCTCTTGCTCTCTCTCACCCCATCTCTCAGGTCTTCATGGAGTTTGCTAAGGAGCAGGAGAACGAGGAGGAAGAGGTGGGTTCCCTCAGCACCACGTTCCAGTGGCAGCGGCTCCGCCAGGACGGCCCTGTGCCTGTCAACCACACAGACAGCATTGTGCACCAGCTCTGAGCTCCACTGGGGGGGGGGGGGGGGTGTGTCTGTGTCTGTGGCCGGCACAGTCTCTGGGCTCCCATTCTCCCTGCCTACATGGCACTAACCTCGTCCCCAGCCTAAAGAGGCTGGAATCGAGTTTACTATGGCACAGGCTATGCCAGCCCTAGCAATGCACTCACCCCTCACCTCACGGCTAACACCAACACCCACCACCAGCCCAAACTAATAGGACAAGATGGGCGTCACAGGACGGATGGATGCCCCTATGGACATGGCCCTGGAGGGCTAGCAACTATACACTCACACCGGAACTGTGTGTGTTTGGGATGGGAAGTCTCTCTGGGGCTGAGGTGTGTGAGTTGTCCGAACTACTGTGTGTTTTCTGACCTTTGCACTGACTAACCAAGGGGCCTGCTCCACTCCACCCAACCAGAATCTCCCTCCTCTGATGACGCACTGATACGACTAATACCTACTACGGTTTTTTAATAGGTTTTATTTTATTTTTTATCTGAATTCACAGCAAGTTCGTATATATGGATATATATATTTAAGCAATAAGGCCCGAGGAGGTGTGGTATATGGCCAATATACCACGGCTAAGGGCTATTCTTATGCATGACCCATCTCGGAGTACCTGGACACAGCCCTTAGCCATGGTATAATTGCCATTTACCACAAAACCCGAGGCGCCTTATTGCTATTATAAACTGGTTACCAACATAATTAGAGCAGTAAAAAATAAATGTTTTGTCATGCCTGTGGTATACGGTCTGATATACCACAGCTGTCAGCCAGTCAGCATTCAGGGCTCGAACCACCCAGTTTATAAATATAGATCTTCTTTTATATATATATATATATATATATATATATATATATACTACAGTTCAAAAGTTTGGGGTCACTGAGAAATGTCCTTGTTTTTGAAAGAAAACCTAGGCAGAGTTCCTCTGTCGAGTGTCTGTGTTCTTTTGCCCATCTTAATCTTTTATTTTTATTGGCCAGTCTGAGATATGGCTTTTTCTTTGCAACTCTGCCTAGAAGCCAGGATCCCGGGGTCGCCTCTTCACTGTTGACGTTGAGACTGGTGTTTTGCGGGTACTATTTAATGAAGCTGCTAGTTGAGGACTTGTGAGTCGTCTGTTTCTCAACTAGGGGCGGCAGGGTAGCCTACTGGTTAGAGTGTTGGACTAGTAACCGTAAGGTTGCAAGTTCAAACCCCCGAGCTGACAAGGTACAAATCTGTCGTTCTGCCCCTGAACAGGCAGTACAGCCACTGTTCCTAGGCCGTCATTGAAAATAAGAATTTGTTCTTAACTGACTTGCCTAGTTAAATAAAGGTAAAAAAATAAATAAATTAAAAGACACTCTAATGTGCTTGTCTTCTTGCTCAGTTATGCACCGGGGCCTCCCACTCCTCTTTCTGTTCTGGGTAGAGCCAGTTTGCGCTGTTCTGTGAAGGGAGCGTTGTATGAGATCTTCAGCAATTTCTCGCATAGCCTTTCTCGCATAGCCTTCTTTTCAGAAGTGATTTGTTTCTGGCCATTTTGAGTCTGTAATTGAACCCAGAAATGCTGATGCTCCAGATACTCAACTAGTCTAAAGGCCGGTTTTATTGCTTCCTTAATCAGCACAACCGTTTTCAGCTGTGCTAAAATAATTGCAAAAGGGTTTTCTAATGATCAATTAGCCTTTCAAAATGATAAACTTGGATTAGCTAACACAATGTGCCATTGGAACACAGGAGTGATTGTTGCTGATAATGGGTCTCTGTACGCCTATGTAGATATTCCATAAAAAATCTGCCGTTCCCAGCTACAATACTCATTTACAACATTAACAATGTCTACACTGTATTTCTGATCAATTTGATGTTATTTTATGGGACAAAATATTTGCTTTTCCTTCAAAAACAAGGACATTTCTAAGTGACCCCAAACTTTTGAACTGTTATTTATATATATATAGTATTTATTGATTCCTTTTACTTTCCATCCATTTCCCTACCTGGGGTACCCTCGTCCCTAGGCAAATTGGAAGTGTCTAGTGAACAAGATTATCCATGGGGAATCAGTGCAGTAAGTGTGTTTGCTCGTGTCTTCCACTGTGTTTGTGAAACTTTGTGTGTTTTATAACAACACCAGTCCAGTTCTGGCTCTAGATCCACTAGAACCAAAGCAGTACATCCCTATTTACTCATACACTCCTAACCTAACACGTTGACACTAAGGTGCTTTTAGCGTCTGTAGCATGATATGGACTATTTGTGTCGTAGTTGTGTCGGTTGCTTGTTCTGGACGTGTGAGTACAGATAAACTACTGACATATCAACTGGCAGATCTCCAGTACAGACAGAGTTACTGGCAGATGGAGTGGCCTTTTTTTGTTGCAAAAGAGGAAACCCAGCCGAACTGGAGCTCCAGTCCCTCTCCTCCCCTGCATCGCCCTCTGGTGGGTGTGAAGAAAATCACACCTCACTCTGCCTCTACCTCTTCTGCACTAAGGGTTTGCTGCTGTTACTGTATGTTTCTCTCTGGCTGCATCTGAAATGGCACAATATTCACTACTTGCTCTGGTCAAAAGTAGTGCACTATATAGGGACTAGGGTGCCATTTCCTCTGTGTTTCTGTGGGGCACTGTGAGTGCTGTATCTCCTCTACACCAGCATGCATTTTAGTGTTGTTCAGGCCCATTGTATACTATAAACACAGCTCTCCCCAGTTCTCATAGACAAGGAGAAAGAGGCCTGCTTTTCAGTGACTTAACATGCTTGTCTGAGAGGAAGAATTATGGATAAATAAGGAGAAGATGGTCAGTATTGTAGTGATGTTATAAAAGGCACAAGTGTAAGGTTTAGTATGGAGGGTTTAGGGTGGAGAGTTTAGGACATGTGCACACACTTCCCAGTGGCCTTCCACTCCTACAATACTTTAGTGTCTAAATAGGAATGATAGGTTGGTAATGTAGTATCTTAAATTGACATCAGTACATGTAGCACTCTGGCTTCATCAAACATTTGGTATGGGAACCAAGTCACCAACCCTAGAGAATCAGTCAATTTGAAAAAATATTGTTTGGAAGAGTAGTTCTTGTTTTTATTTTATTATTATGATATATTTGGATTATTTTATCTTGGCCAGGTGTGCTCAAATTGGTATTTTGTGACAAAGTGAATCTTGAATGTATGAAAAAAATCATGCCTCCAAAAAGAGGCTTCTTATTTTATCTAGGTGACTTAGTTTTTGAAGTTCTGTTGGACTGAAAGGAGCTCAGTTTTCACTCTGTCACTCTGGTGCCGCTTTTAACCACAGATATATTTTATTATTTGTATTTTGTGTGTGTGTGCGCGTGCGTGCGTGATTTATGTTTGGCTACTGTTATAAGACTGCTACAGTACTAATATAACCCTCTCCAGGGAAGCACACTAATAAGTGTTGGTGCAATACTTAAACAATTTTAACAGTAAAAATGTTAACTTTTTTCTTGTGACATTCAGGTGAGCTTTGAAAGAGCAAATAAGAGATGAACAGAAGGGAGTTGAGAAGAGAATTCTTAGTATGTGAGGATGGAGGAACTGAGAGAATATGTTGGTTTCCTTGGTTTCCAAATTGAGAGTTCATGGAATTGAACTAATGTTTTCAGATGACACTTTTGACCCTATTTGTGATGCAGGCGTATGCTCGGCATGGTAGATTCTTGATTGCTTGACACGCATGATCCCTCTGGTTGCAAGTTGCATCACATACTTACAAAGATGCAAACACAATTTCAGGATGCCCTAAAAAGTGTCTACAATACCTAACTGTCTATATGTCTCACTAAAGGTAAATATATTGTACAGTGCGGCATAATATTATGTCTAATTTGATATATTTTCCTGTAGCATAAATCACGAGTGCTTGCATTTTCTACAGAAGTGTGTTCTTCATCGTTCCGTAGAAGATGTGTCGTAGTAGAGAATATCATTCTGCCGTAGAAGATGTGTCGTAGTAGAGAATATCATCCTGCCGTAGAAGACGTGTCGTAGTAGAGAATATCATCCTGCCGTAGAAGATGTGTTGTAGTAGAGAATATCATCCTGCCGTAGAAGATGTCGTAGTAGAGAATATCATCCTGCCGTAGAAGATGTGTCGTAGTAGAGAATATCATCCTGCCGTAGAAGACGTTTCGTAGTAGAGAATATGACAGTGAGTCAGATTTGTTGATGTCTCGCCAGCCTCTCTCTGATACTGAGACTTAATATCAGTCTGTTGGCCATGAGTCTGAATTAAGAAACATTCACAGAGAACAGGAGGCCTTCACTTATTGTTTACGGGTGGTGTGGCCATAGAAATATACTGTTGGCCTGAGGGGCGCTGTCCCTTCTAGCGATTATATTTCTGAGTGTAGCGCCTATTTTGGGCAGTGATAATCATTGAGCAAAATGCCTCTTGTCCCTTTTTGCCTTCTAACATAAACCCACCTCCCCTCCCTCTCTGTGAACTAGATACAGTGGGGCAAAAAAGTATTTAGTCAGCCACCAATTGTGCAAGTTCTCCCACTTAAAAAGATGAGAGGCCTGTAATTTTCATCATAGGTACACTTCAACTATGACAGACAAAATGAGAAGACAAATCCAGAAAATCACATTGTAGGATTTTTAATGAATTTATTTGCAAATTATGGTAGAAAATAAGTCGTCCTGGTCCCTTTGCAGAAAAACAGCCCCAAAGCTTCACAGTAGGTATGGTGTTCTTTGGATGCAACTCAGCATTCTTTGTCCTCCAAACACGACGAGTTGAGTTTTTACCAAAAAGTTATATTTTGGTTTCATCTGACCATACGACATTCTCCCGATCTTCTTCTGGATCATCCAAATGCTCTCTAGCAAACTTCAGACGGCCTGGACATGTACTGGCTTAAGCAGGGGGACACGTCTGGCACTGCAGGATTTGAGTCCCTGGCGGCGTAGTGTGTTACTGATGGTAGGCTTTGTTACTTTGGTCCCAGCTCTCTGCAGGTCATTCACTAGGTCCCCCCGTGTGGTTCTGGGATTTTTGCTCACCGTTCTTGTGATCATTTTGACCCCACGGGGTGAGATCTTGCGTGGAGCCCCAGATCGAGGGAGATTATCAGTGGTCTTGTATGTCTTCCATTTCCTAATAATTGCTCCCACAGTTGATTTCTTCAAACCAAGCTGCTTACCTATTGCAGATTCAGTCTTCCCAGCCTGGTGCAGGTCTACAATTTTGTTTCTGGTGTCCTTTGACAGCTCTTTGGTCTTGGCCATAGTGGAGTTTGGAGTGTGACTGTTTGAGGTTGTGGACAAGTGTCTTTTATACTGATAACAAGTTCAAACAGGTGCCATTAATAGAGGTAACGAGTGGAGGACAGAGGAGCCTCTTAAAGAAGAAGTTGCAGGTCAGGGAGCCAGAAATCTTGCTTATTTGTAGGTGACCAAATACTTATTTTCTACCATAATTTGCAAATAAATTCATTAAAAATCCTACAATGTGATTTTCTTGATTTTTCTTTCTCATTTTGTCTGTCATAGTTGAAGTGTACCTATGATGAAAATTACAGGCCTCATATTTTTAAGTGGGAGAATTTGCACAATTGGTGGCTGACTAAATACTTTTTTGCCGCACTGTATTTTCTCACGTCTCATCTCCAACCTGGGGTGCAGAAGCTTTATAGTCGTCATCTCAACTTTTTAAGGGAGATTTTTTATTACAACATTGTTTATTTTAATGGGGAGCTGTGTGACTTAGTTTTGTAATGTGGTGGTTGGGTTATTGAGGTGTTGGATAATGTTGGAGCAAGTTACTTGAAGTGGTTGTTCATAGCTTCCTTTGTCTCTCTACCATGTCATGTGTGTGGTTTAGTTTATCATTATGCTTATTGTGTTGTCTTTTAAACTGATAAAAAAGTAATTAAAGGAGAGGTTGAAGCCCAAGAAATAGGATGCAGTAGCATCTCAGATTCCTGTTTTGCCACCATTGACCTTCATTTGATGGAACATATGTTTTGTGTTTTCTATTCATATATATTTTTTTTAAGAAAGGGATCTGAAAATGTATGTTGGTATAGGACCGGTCTGTTGGGTTTCTGTTAATTTGCCCTCTGAAATTAATTACAATTGGTTTTATTTTAAATTTGTAAAGCATGTTTTCTACTTTACTCTCTTGAAGGATATTTGCTACTGAGCATTGTTGGTGAAAATTCAGTGTATGGTTCTGTGATTCCTGGTATTTTTATGATGATACGGTACAACCTCTCACATGCAGCATTTGTTGTCTGATAATCCTTCTTTCTAGAATACCCCACTGGCTGTGTATGTTTAAAGATATTGCTTTGTTCTATTGACATACTCTAACACTATCGTGTGAGTGGAGAGAGCATTTTTTATTTTCAACTCTGAACATTGTTTTTGCACATGTGTAGCCTTGTGCTATCGTCGCCACTATAATAGAGCGAAAATAGAATGTCTGTTATGTTTCATTCTGTATGAGTTGTGTGTGGGGTGAGATTGACTACATTCACTGAATTCTTATCTATTTCAAAGTAACTGCCCAGATGTTCCAGATTTCTATAATTACTTACAATATGAGTGAAGTGGTTTTCCTTCCAATTATTATTTTTAAATTACCTTAAAAATCTGCTTTCCTGTGTCGGAATGATGTGGGTGTATTAACAACAACAAAATGGTGTGTGCGTATACCGGTCAAAAATATTCTTGCAAGTCGACCGCTGGTATGCCAGCTCAGCCTCCTCTAGACCTCTGATTGGCCAGCTCATCCTCGGGGAGATGACATGTTCTATGAGGAAATAGCAAGCATTTTTGAAAAGGTCTGTTTGAGATCGTTTGAGGTGGGGTTGTTGTGTTTTTTTCCCAATGTATGCTCCGGCCACAAACGAGTATAGGACGAGTCAACATGAGTTGGATACGAGTTTACTAAATTGTAACTTTTAAGTGAGATTTTCACTTGGCAGTTACTTTAAGATGTTTTTCCCAAGTGCAATATTTAGATGTGTGTTGTCACAAGCGTTCTATTATAAAGGCTATCATGGTTAACTAAAATATCAATGCATCCTTTATTCTGTGGACTTTAGTGTCACTTGCAGTAAAATGTTAATAACATTAGATTACTTTCCTTTTGCTCTTTTTTGGTGCCCATTCCCTGAGCAGGTAAGCATTTTGTTTTTACTCCCTTCCATATGTATTTGGACAGCAAAGTGAAAACATTTTATTTGTCTCTATACTCCAGCATTTTAGATTTGAGCTAGAATGTCAGATTTTATTTGAGGGTATTTTCATACATATCTGTTTTACCATTTAGACATCAAATAACTTTATGTATCTAGTCCCCACATTTGAAGAAGTCATAAGTATTTGGACAAATTCACTTAGTGTATCAAAGTAGTCAACCCGTTAAGTATTTGGTCCCATATTCCTTGCACGCAATAATTACATCAAGCTTGTGACTCTACAAACTTGTTGGATGCAATTGCGGTTGGTTTTGCTTGTGTTTTGGTTTATGTTGTGCCCAATAGGGACTGAATAGGAAGAGTCACGTCATCAAAAAACTCTGCAGCTGGAATGACCCGCAGCAAACTCAGTCTGCCTAGTAATGCCATGACAGCCCGATCTAGCCTGCTACAGTAGCAGGGCAAATGTCATTTAAATTCTAATACAAATATACAATACAAATAAACATAGGATATCAATACAAATATATGTTCAATATATGAACATTTTGGAAAGAAGTAGGAGGTGCAACCTAAAAATGTGTTGACATCATTGGACAGGAAAAGGCGCAGCGCTCACTCACCATAGTTTTTTTTATTAGACAAGTTTAAGACATTGACGTTTCATCCTTCATTGGCCTTCAGAATCAATAATAAATCTCAAGAAGGCCGAAACGTCAATCTTTTAAACTTGTCTAATAAAACGACGCATTTTTCCTCTCCAACAATATATGACAAATAAAACGGTCACACTTTTATTTGGATAGTCCCATATACAAATACAATCAATAAACAGGTAGGATATCAACACATCTTGTAAACATGATTAGAGAGTGTTACATGTAAACTGAATAGAAAACGAACTAAAATCAGTTACCAGCTAAATATTTTTAACTTGGATTACTTTTAAATTTAGAAAGGATGTTTGCAAAAAAAAACAGACACCTTTCTGTTTTCTCAATGACATCCTTTCCAACGGCTCCTCCAAAAACCACTCTGCGCTCTGTATTTTTTTATTTTGTGCTTTCAGGAAGTATTCAGACCCCTTGACTTTTTACACATTTTGTTACAGCCTTATTCTAAAATGTATTAAATTGTTTTTTCCCTCCATCAATCTACTCACAATACCCCTTAATGACAAAGGAAAAGCAGGTTTTTAGAAATTGTTGGAAATGCATAAAACAAACTGCTATCACAATTACATACTGGTCAAAAGTTTTTTAAAAACCTACTCATTCAAGAGTTTTTCTTTATTTTTACTATTTTCTACATTGTAGAATAATGGTGAAGACATCAAAACTATGAAATAACACACGTGGAATAATGTAGTAACCAAAAAGGTGTTAAGCAAATCAAAATATATTTTAGATTCTTCAAAGTAGCCACCCTTTGCCTTGACATCTTTGCACGCTCTTGGCATTCTCTCAACCAGAAATTGAATGCTTTTCCAACAGCCTTGAAGGAGTTCCCACATATGCTGAGCACTTGTTGGCTGCTTTTCCGTCACTCTACAGTCCGACTCATCCCAAACCATCTCAATTTGGTTGAAAATAGTAAAAAAATTAATAAAAACCTTTGAATGAGTAGGTTTTCTAAAACTTTTGACCGGTAGTATTCAGACCCTTTACTTTGTTGAAGAACCTTTTGGCTGTGATTACAGCCTTGAGTCTTCTGGGGTGTGATGCTTCAAGCTTGGCCCACCTGTAATTGGGTAGGTTCTCCCATTTTTCTCTGTAAATCCTCTCAACCTCTGTCAGGTTGGATGGGGAGGGTCGCTGCTCAGCTATTTTCAGGTTTCTCCAGAGATGAGGTTCAAGTCCGGGCTCTGGCTAGGCCACTCAAGGACATTCAGAGACTTGTCCCGAAGCCACTCCTGGGTTGTCTTGGCTGTGTGCTTAGGGTTGTTGTCCTGTTGAACCTTCACCCCAGTCAGGTCCCGAGTGGTCTGGAGCAGGTTTAGTCAAGGATCTCTCTGTACTTTGCCCCGTTCATCTTTCCCTCCATCCTGACTCGTTTCCCATTCCCTGCCGCTGAAAAACATCCCCACAGCATGATGCTGCCACCACCATGCTTCACCGTAGGGATGGTGCCAGGTTTCTTCCAGATGTGACACTTGGCATTCAGGACAAATAGTTCAATCTTGGTTTCATCAGACCAGGGAATCTTGTTTCTCATGGTCTGAGAGTCCTTTAGGTGCCTTTTGGAAATCTCCAAGCGGGCTGTTATGTGCCTTTTACATAGGAGTGGCTTCTGTCTTGTCACTCTACCATAAAGGCATGTATGGTGAAGTTCTGCAGAGATGGTTGTCCTTCTAGAAGTTTCTCCCATCACCACAGAGGAACTCTGGAGCTCTGTCAGATTTACAATTGAGTTCTTGGTCACCTTCTTGACCAAGGCCCTTCTCCCCCGATTGCTCAGTTTGGCTGGGTGACCAGCTCTAGGAAGAGTATTGACGGTTCCAAACTTCTTTCATTTAAGAATGATGGAGGCCACTGTGTTTTTGGGAACCTTCAATGCTGCAGACATTTTTGCTTCCCTTTCCCAGATCTGTGACTCGACACAATCCTGTCTCGGAGCTCTACAGACAATTCCTTCGACCTCATGGCTTGGTTTTTCCTCTGACATGCACGGTCAACTGTGCGACCTTATATAGACAGGTGTGTGCCTTTCCAAATCACGTCCAATTGAATTTACCACAGGTGGACTCAAATCAAGTTATAGAAACATCTCAAGGATGATCAATGGAAACAGGATGCACATGAGCTCAATTTTGAGTCTCATAGCAAAGGGTCTGAATACTTATGTAATTAAGGTATTTATGTTTATTTTTAATACATTTACAAAATTGCAATAAAACCTGTTTTCGCTTTGTCATTATGGGGAATTTTGTGTAGATTGACACGGGATTTTTTTTATTTAATCCATTTTAAAATAAGGCTGTAATGTAATAATATGGGAAAAGTCAAGGGGTCTGAATACTTTCCGAAGGCATTGTATTTACTACTGTGATGTGGTTCCAATTTAAAGGAGAGATGGGACGATTGGTATCCTTGTTGTAGGCCTATGCTACCTCATGAGTATGAAACATCACAGAAAAGGTGAGGAATTTATTATGCAATGATCATGTAAATTAAATAAAAAATAGCCTAGAAAATGCTTACTTCTAATTATTTTAAAATGCAAAGATAATATATTTAGTTTCTCTCACTATTGGCAGATGCCAGCAGCATACCACTCTGCCAGGAGCATACGACCTATCCCATTACTGACTTGCCACTGACTCTTAGCAGGGTTGGTCCTTGTCATCCCTAAATGGGAGACCAGATGCTGCAGGAAGTGGTGTTGGAGGGCCAGTAGCAGGCTCTTTCTTTCCTCTGATCTAAAAAAAAAAAAAAATGCCTCAGGGCAGTGATTGGAGACGTCTATTGGATGGGACGTTAAACAGGTGTCCTGACTCTGTTCACTAAAGATCCAATGGCGTTTATCATAAGAGTATGGGTTTTAACCCCGTGTCCTGGCTAAATTCCCAAATCTGGCCATCATAGGCACCCAATCATCCCCAGCTTCCAATTGGCTCATTAATCCCCCCTCCTCTCCCCTGTAACTATTCCCCGGTCGTTGCTGTAAATGGGAAGTGTTCTCAGTCAATTTACCTAGTAAAATTTGGGATAAAAAAGATTGCATCTTGTTATTAATCTGTTTATTCTTATGAATAAGCTTTTCTATCATATAACCCATGTGCACAAATGACTAATCTATTTGCCTGCTTGCAATGCTTCAACCACTAGAAGTTGTGCGTACACATGGTATAAAGTTTACGGGAAGGTGAGTACATTTTCACGTCAAGTTCAGTTTTTGTAAATGCCCACTTTTGCGTGAAAACTGGCACACGCATGTTTTGGTCTATTTTTGTATTTATACACGATTTATTAATGAGGCCCCTTCTGTCAGGAGAATAATACTTCTACTTGTCCTGACATGGTTTTGAAACCTGTTCGGAAGTCTTGCTCCCATACGTGTGTTGTGTCAAAGGCATACCTGGCTCCACAAGGGGGTAAAAGAGTGCTTAACCCCCTAATTTGAAACCTTTGCCCCCTCAATTTCAGTTTTATGTCCCAATATAAAAATAGCAAAGAAATTGAGTGACAGGTTGGCGCAAAATCTGTATCTCCGCTGCGTCAGCACAATGGACAGAGCGCGCCAAGGTATGTGAAGGGGGGCTTTGGAAAGCCACTGGGGCTGTTAGGTATGAATCCTTTGGTCTTCCATAAAAAGCGGGGGGAAACGGTTCTCTGTGGTAGGCGAAGTGAATAACAACATACGCCTCTGCCTGTAATATTTGTTTTTGGGCGGGGTCAATTTTACAATTAGAGCTGCTTCACTCAACTCTGCCTCACGCCCCACACCACTACAGAGCTAGCTTCTTAGCTAGCAGTAAAACGCGTTAGTGTTATTAGCCTTAGCCTATTTAGCTAGCAGGAACCAGCTAATCTGCAACTGCCATGTTGGATATCAGAAAAGGGCCTTGCCACACTACCCAAACAAAGCCAAAGAAGAGCATTGAGTAGCAGCAGGATCAAACCACTGAGGCTGTCACAAAGCTCTAGCTAGCTCCGCGTGCAGAGCGTTCACCCTCTTCCACAAGTGCTGCCAGAATAATGGCTGCACAGCCCCCTCCACCTATGATCCTTATGATCAACCTATGTTCCTTATGATCTTGGAAAAGAGGAGCCAGCCTCTAGAATCCTACCCTAGTCCCAGGTTTCCTGTCCAAAAACGTTAATTTAATAGCAATTGGTTCAGAGGAAGAGAGTGGCTGGAGTACTCGGTTACTGAAAATGCTGCATTTTGTATCCCATGTCGAAACACTTTTTAATGATGGGTAGCTGGCAAGAAATCACATGTATTTGTCGGCGATTGTGGACATTATTGAGTTACTTGTTTCAAACCAGCAACCACTGAGGTGGACATTGGACATGATAGAGTCGGTGGGGGAGGGGGGGCAGTGGACTTTTCCTGTCTGACGGAATACACTTTCCGAAAAGACAAGGAACTTGCCAAGGGGTTTAGCATCATACCCCACAGTGCCACATACATGTCACGCGATATTCAAAATGAAATCATAGGGCTCATTGGTGAGATTGTCACTGAGGAAGCTACATGCGAAAAGTAATTTTCCACTTTGACAAACGTGTTCAGTCAGCACAGAAGAAGCATACTACACCCGAGGATAGCTCAACTAATCCAACTGGGGGGGTTCTTACAAGAAGATTTTGGGGATAATGGAATGATCGATTCCTCAGGAAGTTCCACAGAGCATCAAGGAGGCTTCAACTGTTCTGAAGGGTAAGAAACAATCTAGCTGGTTGTTTTTCATAAAGAATCTTGCTTTACTGTATAGGGCGCTGTTCACTTTTATGTTTGTGGTACAGCGTGATATAAGCAGAATTCAATATGATTCCAATGCAAGAACCCAAATGATGCTCCTGGGTATAGTAGCTACAGTACATATCAGTAAGTTTCATCATAGAAATCGATACATTCCATTATGGTTTTCTTGGTAGCCGATTGGTTTTCGTGGTTGTAAATGGAACCGTACATATTGGAAATGTGTTTACGGTAGGTTGGCATTGCTTAATTGATTACGTGGGTCAAATTTGATTCACAGAAGTATATTGCGCCATATCACAACTTGTTATAGGACTATTTATTTGGCAAGACAGCTGTACATGGCTGCATTGCACTGTAGTAGGCTTTAGGCTATTTGGATCTCCATTCACTTTTGTTTAATGTGTTTGTTGACGGTTAATGTAACTAGCCTAGATATAGATTGTTGATCTGATATTTAGTTTACTCGGCCTACTACTGTACTTGGTACCGCTGTTTTGTTCTCATTCATTCATTTGGTAGAGCAAGGCCGTTTTAGTAATGAATATAGGCTACAAGATATAGTAGATAGGTGAATTACCCTACTGCAAACAGCCTATGTGAATTCAGCCTTACACACAGCTGTCTTGCCAAAATAATGCAAACTAAATGCTTTAAGTAGTAGCCTAGTTATTCATGTATGGAAACAAAAATACTGAATAGCATTTTGGTGTAGGGTGCTGTCTATTGTACTGATACAGCGCAGCGGTGATAGGCTACATATTTCGCACCAACCTGACTGTCACTTCAAAAGCACTCAATGATCTCAGTCTCTGCATTTTAACTTTGTTTATTGTGATATAGCTTGATATAAGCCGAATTCAATATAATTCCAATGCAAGAACCCCTCAATTGTGCCCCTTTGCCGATTTCAACTCTCCCCTCGCTTTATCCTGACGCCCCCTTAGTCACTTTATCCTGCCGCACCCTTAGCCACTTTATTCTGGCGCCGGGTCTGGTCAAAGGACCCTTTGATAGTAAATAAAATTGATTTCATAGCTTTCATTGGAAAGGTTATCAACATGACTCGGATTGTGAAAAGAAGAAATGCCATGTTGAAGATTATTGTGGATATGGCAACAGAGTTATTAGTGGCAACAGATGTTAACAGAATGTAGCAGCATACCACCCTGCATCCTACTGCTGGCTTGCTTCTGAAGCTGGTTGGTCCTGGTCAGTCCCTGGATGGGAGACCAGATGCTGCTGGAAGTGGTGTTGTGGGGCCAGTAGGAGGCACCCTTTCCTCTGGTCTAAAACAAATATCCCAATGCCCCAGTGCAGAGATTGGGGACATTGCCTTGTGTAGGGTGCCGTCTTTAGGATGGGATGTTAAGCGGATGTCCTGACTCTCTGGTCACTAAAGATCCCATGGCACTTATTGTAAGAGTAGGGTGTTAACCCTGGTGTCCTGGCCAAATTTCCCAATCTGTCCTTCATACCATCATGGCCACCTAATCATCCCCAGTTTACAATTGGCTAATTCCTCCTCTCTCCTGTAACTATTCCCCAGGTCGTTGCTGTAAATAAGAATGTGTTCTCAGTCAACTTACCTGGTTAAATAAATATGTTACTGGCCACATTATTTTTTAAATGATGAGTAACCCTAAGGATGGATTGTCTCAACATTACAGAGCAAAAGTTTGAAAAGGTTTGATGTGTTTTGGGGACGGGAGGGTTTGTCAGAAGTTAATATGGGTTTTTGTAGTATAGAATTATACAAACCATGATCAATCGCACATTCCAGCACAGTAGGTGGCGGCAGGCATGCACCTTAAACGTGTGTGCGGACGGCCATTATACCATAGAAGAAGAAACAATGAAGCCAAGGATTTTTTTTAAACGAATTGAGCGCACCCCAATCGGTGGGGCGAAACAGAAACTGTCAGCTGAAGAATAGAGGATGCGTGTTGGTAAGTTTGTAGGCTGTACAATGCAAGGCTTTCCATATTTGATCATACTGTACACTAACTTTTCTCGTAAACATAGGTCGCACGTTTATTGCAAGTGTTCGTTTGAAGTCACTTGTTTAATTGTCGTTCGTCCGTCACAATTTTTTGCCAGTCTTGGGCGGCCAAATTCAATGTCGTAGAAAACAACTATGTACACTAGGACACTTCAACTGATGACTATCCTGGAGATAAAAAATGTAATAACATTGCGTAAATCTGACATGTATTGACGGGACAAACAATATTAGCTTACGTTTCGGTATGAATCGCCTTAATCAGAGCCTCTGATTAAATGTGTTTCTTCCTTCAATAAATCGATCAGATTTACGCCGCAACCGATTACTCCTTGTTTTTATTCTCCCGGATAATTTTCAATAGAAGTGTTCTGGGGTTAATTCATTTTGGCAGGATTTTAAAGTCCCATCAGTCAAGCACCAGCTGATTCCCTTTTTGTTTCAACTGGGCAGGGCTGAAACTGGGGTAGGTTATACTTTTTTCCAAAGTTCTATGTCGTGTTTGAAAGTGCAATTTTTGTTTAACTATATGGATTTACATGTGGTTACCATCGGGAAAGATGATATCGCGGCTACCAGTGTCCCAGTTTAGAGTTTATATATTGGGAAGAGTGGATTTGGTCAGTTTAGAGTGGAGTTGTTTATTTGTCGATGTGTGGTGACGTCATCAAGCAGCTGGTTAGGTTCTGAGCGCTGGGGAGTCCTGAGTAATTAGATGAAAGGTGACTTGTTTTTTTAAATTTTGTATCTTAATTTAACTACTCAAGTTAAGAACAAATGCTAATTTACAATGATGGCCTACACCGACCAAACGTTAAGCCGGACGACGCTGGCCAATTGTGCGCACTATGGGACTCCCAATCACGACCGGTTGGGATAGAGCCTGGAATCGAACCAGGGTCTGTAGTGACTCCTTTAGCACTGATATGCAGTGCTAAAGGAGTCACTAGGATCAGTACTCTGGGAATCTGGTAGTTTGAGCGGGTGAAGGACGCACCGACAATGGCTGTTCTGTTCTCCATACACCTGTCAGATGTCAGTAAATGTTGGTCGTGCATATTGTTGTATGGCGAAGAGGAAATTAACAACACGCACCATGCGGACTGCGGTGATAGAATACAGATTGGTGGAATTGTGGAGAGAACCCAATGCCTTTTCAATGGGCGAGTTCGTTTTACATGGCCCGGTGCCCCGGTTTAGTGGATTTGTTGTTTTAGACCGTTTCAAGTGCAAAACGAACTGTACCAATATTGCATCTGCTTCCCTACCATGACAAAAAAAACAAAAGGTAATACAATTATTATTATTGCATATTGCGTCTATATTCTGGGCCTCCGTCTCTTTAAAACAAATATTTCTGCACAGAAAGTGCACACTAATAAAGCAGCTCACTGTTTGTGTGTCGGATTTTTTTCCTACGACAACCGAGAAATGCAGGGTATGATCAATTAGGGAATCATCGTAATATGTGAGCACCCACGTCCTGGGGTTGGGGATGGACGGAAATATTTGGGAGCACGTCCGTAAGTCGTGTAGTGTTTTAACGATGCATACTTCCTACAACGGCCGAATATGACGGCTAACATACGTTTCCCAAAACACCACAACGAGAGAACGTTCGCTATGCATTAATAACTTGGGCTAGGATCAGTACGACAGGACTCGCGGGTCAAAGGATGCACCGATGATGGCTGTTCCGTTCTCCAGAACCCTGTCTGATGCACTAGTGTTCAACTGCAATTCCGGGGTTCCTGCATGAACACCCCATTGGCCCCCCTCCCCCTCTAGCACAATATGTTCATGCTTGTGTGACACTTGTTTAAATTTTAAATCCATGTTTTGTATCGAGTGACAAATACCTTTTGCATGTGTGTCAATCTTTGTTTTGGTCGCACTGTGTGACGCGCGTCAACTACGTCTACACGTGGCGGCGTCGCATAGAAACGACTAGTTCCTGCAAAGATGCTGGAAAATGCTAGATGCGGGGCAGCAAGGGTGCGTTCGTAAATTTACTCTGGCCATCTACACCTATTTCAGACGACACTCATCTGAGTGTGCCAGAGCGAAGAATAACTGACGAATTTACGAACGCTCAACACCCGTTGAATATGACCGGTTTCGGCAAAAACGCGTAATTAAATTGTTGACAGCAGCACAGTGACAGTCACCAGCGCTCTGGATAACATGAACAGCCTAACCAGCTCTGCTAGTATGTCTGGAAGTAGCTAGCCAACGTTAGCGTGGATGCTTGACTGCCGTTGTGAGGTCAGAACGCTCGTATAAACCCTTCTCCCCGATTAGAGCGACCCCAGAGCGCACCTCTGGCAATCCAGATTGAATTTACGAACACACCCTAAAATGGCTAGGAACCTCCTCGTGACGTACAAAACATGAATTTAATAAAAAAAATATTTTCTGTTTTTTGTAGAACCCCCTGCAACTGGATACTGACATTTTATAAGGCACCCTTTCCCCGAATCTAGAACGAAGACGTTGTCGCAAGAGCAGGTTAGTTGAATAATCAATTTCAACATTTGTATAAGCTAACGTTAACCTGTAATGGAAACATGACATGGTTATTACATATCTGGCGTACAAGCATATAGCCTACATAACTTGTCAGTTATATATACCAGAACAAGGTTGGTTTGATTTGTTGATTCTTAGTAGCCTAGTCTTCTATTGACTAGGCCTATAAATTAAGGCTTTAGGACAATATTTAGTGTACATTTTGATAAATGTTGTCAACAGCCTTTTATTTTTTTATTTTTTGCTAAGTCAGTTTGTAAGAGGAGTCCTGTGCTAGTTGCATCTTTTAATCTTTGACCTTTGGCACACACAACCAAAGCAGTCATTTTAAAGAGGTTAGTCCGATGTAATGATTTTTATATCTCCTTATTTAAACTTTCAAAGCTCAGATATAGTGTGATTATTCAGAAATAAAATAATGTTTTTGGTCTAGGTTTGGTTTATATTTCTGTATGTGTGCGCTCTAGTGTCTCAGGTATGGATTGGATAGCTGTGTTCACATCCTTGGAGGCGGTGTGTAAGGAAAACATCACTGCTCTGTCTGGGCCTCCTGACTTGCCATATAGCGACGTGTCCAGGCGCTTGGTGACATGCATGAGAAAGATTCAGGACCATGGTCGTGCCCTGGAACCTGTGGTTTCTGGCATCACTGCAGTCTACCACCACTATGACTTTGACTCTGATACCCCTGGGAATGGGTATCGCACACTGGTCAAGGTAGGGTAGAATTATCACTCTGTGATTGCCTCTCATTCTCTTGCCACAGAGGGGAAAATAGGAGGGAGCAGGGCTGGTCCTGGACGTTCTGCCGTCGTAGGCGAGACCATAATATGCTACAAATTTTAGCACAGCTGGTTTTTAGGCCATATAGTCAGTACAATGTCAATAACATAGTCTAATATTTTCAATCGGATTACATTGATAAAATCACCAATACCCTAGAGGTTCTGCCGCCCTAGGTGAGACAAAAATGATTACATCTTAGACATCCTATAGAATCTAAGCATGGCACTTTCAAAAGTTACCTTTCCACCCAGAAACAGTTTTCTGCGTCAGTAGAGCCTATAAGCTTCAACTGCTGGCTACTCGTCCGTTATATAACCCAACAACATAAGTGCTTCCCTAAAAGCTGCTTGGGTTTAAACAAACATCTTGTCTTTTCAGAAAGAGAAAAGACAGAATAGCAAAGTATATTTTTTTGATCTCCTCGAATATTATAGGCTGCAGTTTAGCTTCAGACTGTCATGGAGAGGAATCAATATATCACCACATGGGTCAGAGTCACTTCTTTCAAAGACATTTCAGAGCTTGTTTCTACCATAAGGCATCAGAGTTAAGCATTGTTCTAGAACGCTTGATATAATCTGGATACATTTTATGTATTTATTTCAAAATGTAAAGCAAACCAATAGATACCCTTTGTTAAAGAAAAGGGCAAAAGAATACGTGATACCCTCAGTCAATTCGAGCCCTGGTTTTAGTCAAACACACCAAGCCCTTCCCAGGCACGGAGGTATTTAGATAATTGTGTCTGTCAAACAGGTAGGCTTACCACTTATTTTTTTGAAAGATTAAAAAATCATCTCCAATTATATATGTTTATGCCCATAGAAAATGTTGGTGCATGCGTGCACATATAGAAGGTCCCTTTCCAGGCAGAAGGGAATTTTACTTGAACCCCTTCATCAGAGAGTTACAATGTTGCTATCACTATGCAACCTACTACCTATAGGAGGAAAATAAGTTACATTTTTTTTATCCAATTGGTAGTTACAGTCTTGTCTCATCGCTGCAACTCCCGTATGGACTCGGGAGAGGCGAAGGTCGAAAGCCATGCGTCCTCCGAAACACACCCCAACCAAGCCGCACTGCGTCTTAACACAATGCCCACTTAACCCGGAAGCCAGGCACACCAATGTGTCGGAGGAAACGCAGTACACCTGGCAACCGTGTAAGCGTGCACTGCGCCCAGCCCGCCACAGGAGTCGCTAGTGTGCGGTGGGACAAGGACATCCCTGCCGGCCAAACCCTCACCTAACCCAGACGATGCTGTGTGCGCCGCCCCATGGGTCTCCCGGTCGCGGCCGGCTGCGATAGAGCCTGAACTCGAACCCAGAATCTCTAGTGGCACAGCTACCACTGTGATGCAGTGCCTTAGACCACTGTGCCACTCAGGTGGCCGGAAAACAAGTTTCTTATTAATAATATCCCACCTGTTATCACACATGGCACGACCACATCATTGTTACAATTACAATAAAAATAACACTTTTATATAACATATTTAACATGTTTTTATATTCCTGTGGAACTGTAAAACAGAGTAAGATCATTTGAGCTTCAGAAACAACTGCGTTCATAAATGCATGACAGGCCTCGTTTCACTGGAGCAGTGTAAAATAAGCTTCATGTCAATGACCTAGCCTTAATGAATTGTTTTTATTTACATATTGAATTTATTTAATCTCCACCTAGTGGCCTCTCCTCTGCTGTGGCGCTGCATTACAGTCAGCAACGTTTTCTCTTGGTAGCGGTCCATGGTCCTGAAATCAAATCATCTGAGTTTAATTGGACCCCAGCCTGATCTCCAGCTCCTTCCACCTCTGGAAACTATCTAGGTGGTCATGCGACTTCTCATGCGAGCTGAGGAGGTGGCACAGATTCTTCCACTCCCTGATTCCATCCCTGACCAGCACAGATTTGCACTCATGTGAAAAAAGTTTGCAGCAAAAACAGAGAAGGCTGCATCGTTTTTGTTGGAATAGACAAGCCTTGGTCTCTCCCCTCTCTCCCCATTCGCCATCCTCCTATTGTAGTGGGCCACTGAACACTTTTGTTGCCCCTCATCTCTTGGGAAATTCCCCTCCTTATCCTGATGTGGCCCAGCCTGCACTAGCATCTCGTAAAGATCCAATTATATATTTTGGCCACTCACTGGGATCTTTTTTGTTGTTGTATGGGAGTCGGATTTAACAGCACCACCACCACTGTCATCCGGGATGGGGAGCGACTAGTCTGGGTCAATAATAGTAGGATCTTCGCCGGCATTGTTTGGAGGTGTGGCTAGGCCTGGTGCGACCACCTGTACTTGTCCAGCCAGAGAGCTGCCATCACCAGGGGCTTGTCGTTCTTTCCGAATAAATGGCCGGTCCTCGTAGGCTTGTCATTCTCCCCAACGGCTGATGGACATTGCTGCACGCGGATAAATTTCACCAGCAAATTTCTTTGGTTTAGAGATTATGCCTCTTTTCTCATTGTTTTTATTTTATTTTTTTAAATATTCGATTCCTGATTAGTTTTTGTCTCTTTGACATGGTAGAAAATTGTTTCAGATCTCTATAGATTACTTTTAGCTAAAATAATATCCACTAGTAGTAGCTAGCCAAAGTTAACAGGATAGGTTAGGCTACTGCCTTAATCACTAATCGTCTTCGTCACATAAAAATGAAAAAATAACTGGCAGATTCAATGTTTCACAATTGGATAATCTCATATAAACACACACATCACCATAGCTACCAAGGATAGTGGGAGTGAACTTCGGGAGAAGTGGGAATGGGGTGCCGCGGGTAGTGAAGCAGCCGATCAGGGGTGCCCGGATGTCGGCAGCCAATTGTCAAAATGCAGCCCCAAATTCAAGAATCTTGCCTAATGGGAGGGCCGGCCCTGGGAGGGAGTGATGGAGCTCCTTCGATTATTAAAACAAATTTATATTTTACATCTTTGTATTCATATTTCAGAACAAACAAAATATAATCTAATTTCACAGGTGTTGCAGTCTTGCCTTCTGCACATCATCCACAACGGCCGCTACATTGCCTCTAACTGCCACAGGGCCTTCTTCAGGGCCGACCACAATGCCTCAGAGATGGAAGCCTATGGCAGTGTCCTGTGTCAGCTACGGGCCCTCCTCTACATTGCCCAGGGAATGCTCCACGACAACAGTCCCGGGCAGCTGTACGGAGAGCAAGACGGAGAGCTGAGCAGGTGGTTGGTGAGGGAGTATGCCTCCATGCACAAGGCCTGCTTCTACGGCCGCTGCCTAGGCTTTCAGGTCAGTCACCACCAGGGGGAGATGCTATAGAGCAGTGGTTCTCAACCGGGGGTACTAGAGATATATTCCCTCTGTAAATTGTATATCCTCACTGTAAATCAGCTTTTCTCCACAGAGTTTTATGTTCACTATGTTTATATTGTATATCCTGTATGTTGACTTACTGTCTGTATTCTGTATGTACGTTGTTTATTGCTGGCAGAAACTATTCGCTAAGTCAAATTCCAGGTAAGTGTAAATGTACTTGGTGAATGAATAGATTCTGAAATATTTTTTCCCCCTCTGCTTCCACAGTTCTCATCTTCCCTTCGTCCGATCCTGCAGTCATTAATCATAAGCATGGTCTCGTTTGGAGAGAGCTACGAAAAACAGCATTCCGGGTTAGGTCAGTCTCTGAGTTCTTTGGGCTGTATCAAGTTGTAAAACTATACATGTTAGTTGTCATAACAACTGACTGATTATCTACCTTGTAGGGCCTATTGCAAGATTTATGGTAATCCTTTGTCATTTTACAAAGTTAGTGTGCAGTGCTATACTGACTTCCCATTTGCTCTCCTCCATATCCCTTAGGCATGGCAGCATTCTCCCTCCTTACCTCTGGGAAGTATGTCATCGATCCAGAGCTGAGAGGAGAAGAATATGAGAGGATCACCCAGAACTTGGACATGAAGTTCTGGAAGTCCTTCTGGAACCTCACCGAATCAGAGCTTGTATCGGTGAGGGGAGGAGGCTCCTAACTAATTCTACTGATAGGTGTTGTATGCTTCCTGAAGTCTTTGCGCATCTCGTTGGTCTTATTGGTATTGAGGACCAAGTGTGATTCATCACACCACTCTACAAAGGGGGAGCTGTGTTTCTCCTACTTACTCAGTCTCTCCTTGCTTACTCCATCTTCCTGTTTGTTTCCTTTTCTGACTGTTTGCAATGTCCTCCATCTTTTTTGTCCATCCATTCCACAGGGCTTTGCCAGTTTAACCTCTACCCTAGTGCAGGTGAACCTCACCCTGACCATACCCCCTGAACCACTACTCCTCCCCCTGGTCTCAGACCCCCGTCTCTCTACCCCTGTGTCCCCGCCAGTGGCCCACTGGGGCCCTGGACCTGTCAACATGCGCCTCATCTCCTATGAGCTTCGAGAAGGACAGGTGAGAACTCAGCTTTTACCTTGTGCTTATTATCTGATGATTTTATCACAGGTCTACACTGTTTTATCAATCATATTACTGTAAAAAGGGTTCAGTTATGATGCATACATCTTACCCTCTCTCTTTCTTCAGGACAGTAAAGAGCTGCTAGCCTTCACTCGTACAGAAGCTCCACCCATTTCCCTGTCTTTAGTACCGTTTGGTGCCCAGAAGCAACCTCCTTCCCCCTGGCTGTTGATCCACTTCCATGGAGGAGGCTTCGTGTCCCAGACCTCCAAATCCCATGAGGTACATAGGCATGGGGTAGTGGTGTGTCGCCTGAAATTACTTATGCTAAAACAAAACCCTAGTTTCAAAATAATTTCATATTGTTGAACCTTGCTGTTTAATTTTCCTGTCACATCTCCATCTGTCCTCCATCTCCCAGAACTATCTGAAGAGCTGGTCCAAGGATCTGAATGTCCCCATCCTGTCTGTGGATTACTCCTTGGCACCTGAGGCCCCCTTTCCCAGAGCCCTGGAGGAGTGCTTCTACGCCTACTGTTGGGCCCTCAAGAACTGCCATCTTCTGGGTCAGTGTCATTACCACTGTGTTAGAGCTAAGAGCCAAAGGCAATGGTTTCTTAGCTCGACAGAGGACCCTCGGCTCAATCATATTGGTACATCTTATATTGCAGTATTACAACAAAACGTCTGTCGGACCCGCTGGTACTGATTGGTCTGTTCCTCTGCCCTAGGCTCCACTGCTGAGCGTGTGTGTCTGGCTGGGGACAGTGCTGGGGGGAACCTCTGCATCACTGTGTCCATGAGGGCCATTGCCTGCGGTGTGCGCATCCCTGATGGAATTATGGCTGCATATCCTGCTACCCTGCTCACCATTGAAGCCTCGCCCTCCCGCCTTCTCACCAGCTTTGACCTACTGCTGCCCTTAGGGGTGCTCTCCAAGTGTATCAACGCCTACACAGGTGAGGAAGTGAAAGGCATGAGAGGGTATTAGTCCAAGGTTATGTAAAAGGTAGTTAAAGTCACACTCCAGTCTTATTTTACTTTTTTTTAAACATTTGTCATTTAGCAGATGCTCTTATCCACAGCGACTAGTTAAATATCTAGGTGGGACAACCACATATCACAGGCATAGAAAGTAAATTTTTCCTCAGAGTAGCTATCACTACCTTACTGTATTTATATATGTGGTATTGTTTTTCAATAGGAAAAGTTAAGTTACTTTATTTCTCCTTTTTTCCAAATGACCTTGTCTTTCTCTTTTTCACCCCCTCCAGGTGTAGACTCTGATACAGTTCAGCCTACAGAGGGGATCAGCACGTTGAGCGCTCTAGGTAGAGACACAGCCTCGCTGATCAGTGACCTCTCACACGGGGCGTCCAAATGGATCCAGTCCTTCATTCCCGCAGAGGTCCTAGGGTCATGGTCATCGTCTCACCGGAGGTCCTTGGACAACAAGGCCCACCAGAGATCAGTGTTGCCATGTTCACCCGACTCCTCCTCAGGCCCCAGGGACTACCCAGAAGGCTTTGCGCCCCTGCGATCCGAGCGCCTGTCTGTGATCCAGCCGCGTAGCTGTCCCTCCGTCAAGAACCCATTTGTGTCACCCCTGCTAGCCTCTGACGACCTACTGCGTGGACTACCACATGTACACTTAGTGGTGAGAGAGGAGGGATGGGGAGGGGGCGAGTCAATGCATTTAAGACAGGGTTTTCCAAACTCCGTCCTCGAGACACAAGGGGTGCACGTTTTGGTTTTTGCTCTAGCACTACACAGCCAATTCAAATAATCAATTAATCATCAAGTTTTGATCATTTGAATCAGCTGTGAAGTGTTAGGGTGAAAACCAAAACGTGCACCCCTTGTGGTCCTGAGGACCGAGTTAGGGAAATGCTGATTTAGGAAGACGGGTTTGTAGGTTGAGAGGGATGGAAAAGATAAAGAAAGAAAAACCAAGACACATTTTAAGGCTTATTTTGTCACTGGTCTCTATCTCACTCCACAATTGATGGTCTTTCCACTTTAATCTCTGAGTTTTCTGTAGTTTTTACTCCCCTGTCTGTCCCCACAGGCCTCTGCACTGGATGCTTTGCTGGATGACTCTGTGATGTTCGCCAGGAAACTGCGGAATATGGGCCAACCAGTGACCCTAAGGGTAGTGGAAGACCTCCCACATGGCTTCCTTAGCCTATCGGGATACGCAGAGGAGATAAAGGTGGCCTCCGACATCTGCGTAGAGCGAATCAGGGAGGTCTTCCAGCAGACAACTCTGCCTTCCTGTACTCGCAAGTGACCAATGTTTGAAAGGAATAATAATGGGGCTGACCATCTGGCTAATAAAACCAAGGGGAAAACTAGTTGTTGTCCTCACGAAAGTGAAAGATAACACCCTTGCCTTTCTTGCACTTTTCTGACTAGCACTGACTGAATGCTGCTTTGAGGAAAACATTTTCTAATTATGAGTGATATTTGAAGTTACTGGTTAAAGAGCATCTGCTGAGGGTGATGTCAGTGTTCACAGTTTAGTGTTTTTTAGTCCAGGAAAGGGGCATGTCATTTTTAATCAATTAAATGTCATATTGCTTAAGGTTTGAGAACAATACTGACACACAAATGCAATTTCACACATTTTTATTGAGTTAAAAAAAAAAAAAAACACTTGCGTGTCAGAGGGTGAGAGAGACGTTGAGTGTCCTGGGAGGCTGTGGCTTTAGCAAGGGGCTTTGTGTGGGCTTAACAACCGTGTCTCCCTGTGGCAGAAGAGACGCCACGCTAGACACCTTCACCTCAGGATCATGGGGTAAACCTTCCCATACCTGTGAGCCTCAGACAACAATAACACAATGCTGGGATGTCCTGTATACCCAACCGTATACCCTACCAAAAAAAGCAGATACCAATTCATCGGCAGATTTAAATTTAAAAAAAATACAAATACAAATGTATACATATATTTGTAATAATGACAATTACAACAATACTGAATGAACACTTTTATTTTAACTTAATATAATACATAAAATCAATTCAAATCAAAGTTTATTTGTCACGTGCGCCGAATACAACAGGTGTAGACCTTACAGTGAAATGCTTAAGCAATTTAGTGTCAAATAAATAATGAAACCTGTTCAATTTGGTTTAAATAATGCAAAAACAGTGTTGGAGAAGAAAGTAAAAGTGCAATATGTGCCATGTAAAAAAGCTAACGTTTAAGTTCCTTGCTCAGAACGAAAGTTGGTGGTTCCTTTTAACATGACTCTTCAATATTCCCATTTAAGAAGATTTAGGTTGTAGTTATTATAGGAATTATGACACGTCGACTATTTCTCTCTATACCATTTGTATTTCATATACCTTTGACAATTGGATGTTCTTATAGGCACTATAGTATTGACCGCCTAATCTCGGGAGTTGATAGGCTTGAAGTCATAAACAGCGCTGTGCTTCAAGCATTGCTAAGAGCTGCTGGCAAACGCAGTAAAGTGCTGTTTGAATGAATGCTTACGAGCCTGCTGCTGCCTACCACCGCTCAGTCAGACTGCTATATCAAATCATAGACATAATTATAATATAATAAACACAGAACTACGAGCCTTTGATCATTAATATGGTCAAATCCGGATACTATAATTTCGAAAACAAAACGTTTATTATTTCAATCAAATACGGAACCGTTCTGTATTTTATCTAATGGGTGGTAACCCTAAGACTAAATATTGCTGTTACATTGTACAACCTTCAATGTTATGTCATAATTGTGTGAAATTCTGGCAAATTAATTACGCTCTTTGTTAGGAAGAAATGGTCTTCACACAGTTCGCAACGACCCAGGCAGCCCAAACTGCTGCATATACCCTGACTCTGCTTGCACTGAATGCAAGAGAAGTGACGCAATTTCCCTAGTTAATATTGCCTGCTAACATGCATCTATTTTAACTAAATACTCAGGTTTAAAAATGATTTTAAGTAAGGTATTGATGTTTATGGTTAGGTGCATTTGTGCAACAATTGTGCTTTTTTTTGCGAATGTGCTTTTGTTAAATCACCTGTTTGGTGAAGTTGAAGTAGGCTGTGATTCGATGGTACATTTAACAGGCAACGCTTTGATTATATGCAACGCAGGACAAGCTAGTTAACTTCACATGGTTGATGATATTAGTAGGTTATGTGAAGATTGTTTTTTATGAGATAAGTTTCATGCTAGCTAGCAACTTAGCTTGGCTCCTTGCAGCCACAAGGTCCTTTTGATGCTCCACTCGCGTAACAGGTGGTCAGCCTGCCACACAGTCTCCTCGTGGATTGCAATGTAATCAGCCACAATCGACATAAAAAAGGCTGATTACCGATTTGTTATGAACTTGAAATCGGCCATAATTAATCAGCCATGCCGATTAATCGGTCGACCGCTAATCTCTTGGTCACAGATACCTAAAAAAAAAAAATCGGCCTCGTGATCTCTTTACGGTATTCTTGTTCATTCAAATTGCCATCGATAAAATGCAATTGTTTGTTGTCTGTACCTTATGCCTGAACATACCATAACCCAATTGCTGCCATGGGGCACTCTGTTGTGAGGCCGGTTGGACGTACTGCCAAATTCTCTAAAATGATGGGAGGTGGCTTATGGTAGAGAAATTAACATTAATTTCTGGCAACAGCTCTAGTGAGCATTCCTGCAGTCAACATGCCAATTGCACACTCAACTTGAGACATCTGTGGCATTGTGTTGTGAGTGGCCCTTTTGTCTTATTGTCCCCAGCACAAGGTGCACCTGTGTAATGATCATGCTGTTTAATTTTATTCTGATATGCCACACATGTCAGGTGGATGGATTATCTTGGCAAAGGAGAAATGCTCACTAACAGGAATGTAAACAAATTTGTGCACAAAATGAGAGAATTAAGCTTTTTGTGGGTATAGAAACTTTTTGGGATCTTTTATTTCAGCTGTTTTATATTTTAGTTCAGTGTAGTTGCTTATATCTTGTGTGCCTGATGATGCCCCTCATCCCTTATTCTGTACTGGGCTTGCAATATCAAGTGTGCCAAGTGTGATCTCAATAAAATGATTCATTGTCTAGTCTTTCTCAAACCCACGCCGGTCCATGGAGGAATGCATGCTGGTCTAGAGTGTATTTGTATTGAATATGATTTAGTTGGCTTTTTTGTGGTCTGTGGCATATTTGACTCATATAAATACTTGCCTTGGGCCTACTTGCACAATGCACTGAACTAAGCACTTGCCGCACTAAAAAAATTGTGTTGGCATGACTGTGTTTAGCTACACCACACAAGCTAGCTCTGCTGTGCTGCCTGCATTCTTATAAAAAACAAATTGTACCTTCAACTAGGCAAGTCAGTTAAGAACAAATTCTTATTTACAATGACGGCCTACCCCGGCCAACGCTTTGCCAATTGTGCGCCGGCCTATGGGACTCCCAATCACGGCCGGCCGGATGTGATACAGCCTGGATTCGAACCAGGGACTGTAGTGCCTCTTACAATGAGATACAGTGCCTTAGACTGCTGCGTCACTCGGGATCCCAAATAACAGCTGCCTGACAAAACCGTTCTGTGTGATGTGTCAAGATGCTATTGTAAAGAACCTGTAAGGCCACAGAAGCCACAGTTGTTTGTTGACTAGCGTTAACACTGATTTCCCATTAAATAATCACATTTATTTTATTTGAATGAACATACAGTGCACACCAAAACTGACCAGCCGCACACCAAGCCTTCCCAAAAACTCCAACATGCCTTCCGCATCATAACATACAGCAACTAATTTGCTTAACATTGTGTGATAGGCTGAGAGACTTTCGAATGTATAAAACATTACATTACCCCCTCATGCTCGGAAACAACGCCAAAGGAAGGTTTGATTCGGTTGTAGTGTATCACGGCATGATAAGATCCATTACAATGTACTACTTCATACAGCACCTCTGACAGTTTATTTGATATTTTGAAAGGACCCTTCTTTCTCAGTTTGAGTGACAACCCCTTTTTCCTCTGGTAGTCTAAGCCACACATTAATTTTCCTCATACCTCTGGGGTGTCACCTTTAGAATCCAAGTATTGCTTTTGTTTACCTGTGGCTTTTATATGATTTCTCTTTACAGATTCCCTTACAGTGCTTAAATACCCTTCTACCTTTTGCACATACTGAGAAAAATACTGTTCCCCTTCATTTTGTGTTCCCATAACCACATCAACCAATAAAGTAATTTCAGCACCAAGATTGAAGACTACTCCTGTATGACATCATCACATATGGGAGTATCTCATCCCAATTTCTTTGATTGTCAGCATGTTGATCAGAGTTCTGTTCACTCTATCCATTAAACCATCTGATTGTGGTTCGTGTTTTATTCATTTGTAAAAGATTGCACATCTCTCTAAAAAGAGTAGATTCAAAATGTTGCCCCTGGTCGCTATGTGTAGAACGAGGAAGGCCTAGCTTCAACACAAATTCCTCTACCAGTTTCTTGGCCACTGTTACTGCTTCCTGATTGGGTATGGCATATGCCTCTGACCACGTAGTAAAGTAATCTGACACTACCATAATGTGTTTGTTACCGTGTCCCGTCTCTGTTAACGGACCCATTAAGTCTACAGCTATCCTCTCAAAAGGGCAGCCTGGGACAGAACTTGTCATGGTTGTTCTGAGGACTGGACCCTGTATGCAGTGCACACCACACTGTCCTTACACCACTGCTTAATGGCTCTCTGCCAGCCTGGTCAATAAAAGCTTGCTCTAATTTTACTGGTGAGTTTTTCAACTCCTAAATGGCCTCCTGTTCTATCATTGTGGATTAAGGTAAGTATCTCATGTACGAGCTCATCTGGTACAACCCCTCTCCAGATGGTGCCATCTGTCTCATAGTTTTGACTCTCAAGGCATAACACTCCATTCTTCACATGTAATGTCCCCCAGACTTGTTTGAAAGGCCTGAACTTTGGCTCCGATTGCAACTCCACAGGGAGCTCTGCTCTACCCTCTTTTTCTGCATTTATTAAACTGGGAGTCTCTATCCTGTGCTTCCAACAGGAAAGCTGCATTTTTGGGTACTGCCTGGCTTGTTTGAGCTCCAACTACAGGCTCAATAGTGACATCTTGAGGATTGTTTAAGATGGCTCTCAGATTGACAGTAGCCTCCTGTGAGACGGCTGTGTCCACACTCTGTCTGTGTATGTTGTGACACACCATCTGCATTATTGTGCAGTCTCCCTGGCCTGTGGACAATATCATAGTCAAACTGATCCAGGTTCCCTAACCATTTAGCCAACTGTCCCTCAGGTTGTTTGAAGTTACTCCACCACCTCAGTGAGCTGTGATCAGTTCTCAGTAGAAAATTCCTCCCCAGCAAAAATTGTCTGAAATGTTTAAGAAACACTACCACAGCAAGAAGCTCCTTCTTGGTAGTTGAATTCTTCTTTGTTTTGACAGTGGCATATGCTACTACTCTCACTCTACCCTCGTGTTTCTGGGAGAGGACTGCCCCTATGCCTGTGTCACATGCGTCGGTATCCATTATGAAAAGTAGATTTGGGTCCGGGAAAGCCAGTATGGGGGATGTGATAAGCTTGGACTTCAATGAATTAAAGGCCAATTCACACGCTGCGTTCCACTCAAACATTTCCCCTTATCTGTCAATCTGTACAAATGCTCCGCCATAGCTGCAAAACCTGGTATGAACCTCCTGTAGTATGATGCCAGACCTAAAAAGCTTCTTGCCTCTGTCAATGACTTGGGGCTAAGCCATAACCTGACTGTCTCTGTCAATGTCTTGGGGCTAGGCCATAACCTGACTGTCTCTGTCAATGACTTGGGGCTAAGCCATAACCTGACTGTCTCTGTCAATGTCTTGGGGCTAGGCCATAAGCTGACTGTCTCTGTCAATGACTTGGGGCTAGGCCATAACCTGACTGTCTCTGTCAATGACTTGGGGCTAGGCCATAAGCTGACTGTCTCTGTCAATGACTTGGGGCTAGGCCATAACCTGACTGTCTCTGTCAATGACTTGGGGCTAGGCCATAACCTGACTGTCTCTGTCAATGTCTTGAGGCTAGGCCATAACCTGACTGTCTCTGTCAATGACTTGGGGCTAGGCCATGACCTGACTGTCCCTGTCAATGACTTGGGGCTAGGCCATGACCTGTTTTCATGGGGTCAGTGGACACTCCACCAGCTGAGATGATGTGTCCCAGGTAACTCACCTGCGACCTGACCAAATGGCACTTAGATGGCTTCACCTTAAATCCTGCCTGCTCCAATCTGCTGAAAACCTTGTCTAAACGCTTCACATGCTCTTGGAATGTACGACCAAACACTATGATGTCATCTAAGTACACCAAACATGTTGTCCACTATAAATCAGCCAAAACCAGGTCCATGAGATGCTGGAAGCTGCTTGGAGCATTTGTCAGCCCAAACCCCATTACCTGGAATTCAAAATGTCCTCTGTCACAAAAGCAGTTTTGCAACGATCAGGAAGTGGATAAACATCTTTAACAGTGTTCTCGTTTAACCTTCTGTAATCCGCACAGAACCTGATTGAACCGTCCTTATTTCTTACAAACACAACTGGTGCTGCCCATAGACTGCTGGATGGGTTAACTATTCCCCTTTCTAACATGTCCTGCACGTGCTTGTCAAACTCTGCTTGCAGATGAACAGGAACCCACCTCAATGCTTGTTTGATCGGCCTGTTGTCTCCTGTGTCAAACCTATGCTGGACTAGTTTTGTGCAGGCCAAGTCAAAATCACCAGTGCTAAACACTCCCACATCCCTCCCCACTATTTCCTTTACAGCTCTCAGCTGCACCTCAGTTAGCTGGCTGCAATCTATGTCCCATTAACTGTTCTACATCCCACTTTGCTGTGGTAGGAGAGTACGGTGGCTTGTTAGAATCCTGTAGGCTAGCAACGATAGTGTCTTCACTATCCTTCTCCCAGATAGAGAAAACCCCCAGTTCAGTGCCTCCCTCAGTAACTGTGATTCCAGAGTTACATTCATCACACACACTGGCAGTTTCCCCTTCACTGAGCTGCACACACTACATGCTACCAACATGTTAGCTGTATCAGTGACATTAACTCAGGGCTCAGAAGACCCTCCGTTTACTGTACCCTCAACTTTACCAGTTGTAAACATTTCACTTCTGGAGGGGATAGTCGTGTCATTCATCACCACCACTTTACTCACTCCCCCTGCCCCTCCCCTGAAAATCAACAGAATATGCTTCCCCAAAAGGGAAGCAAATCAAGTACAGCCCCATATTTTACCAGGAAGTCTGTCCCTATCAGTGCACACTGGTCTGATTCATTAGAGACCACAAAATCCCAGGTCAGATTCAAACTGTCCATGTTCATGACTGTGGACCAGCTCCCCTGGACTGTGAGAAACTGTCCATGTTCATGACTGTGGACCAGCTCCCCTGGACTGTGAGAAACTGTCCATGTTCATGACTGTGGACCAGCTCCCCTGGACTGTGAGAAACTGTCCATGTTCATGACTGTGGACCAGCTCCCCTGGACTGTGAGAAACTGTCCATGTTCATGACTGTGGACCAGCTCCCCTGGACTGTGAGAAACTGTCCATGTTCATGACTGTGGACCAGCTCCCCTGGACTGTGAGAAACTGTCCATGTTCATGACTGTGGACCAGCTCCCCTGGACTGTGAGAAACTGTCCATGTTCATGACTGTGGACCAGCTCCCCTGGACTGTGAGAAACTGTCCATGTTCATGACTGTGGACCAGCTCCCCTGGACTGTGAGAAACTGTCCATTTGCCACTTTAACCGTGCTGTGGTATGGTTGCAGTGTACCACTCTTACCTCCAGTAGCATTTCTCCATACCTGTTTGTGTACCATGGAAACCTGAGCCCACCATGACCTCACACTCAATGTCAGCAATTTTGCACTCCAAGTAAACCCCACTCCCCACAGCACTTGAAGTAATCTTCGCTATGGGCTGGTCAGCTGTGCATGTAGTTGCTGCACTGTCCTTTTCCATGTAAGGACAGTTATTTTTTTCCATGAGCAATGTGCAACAACAGTGCCAGCAGGCCCTGCTATTGGTCAATGTAGGTCGTCCTCTGTCGTTCCCGGGGAACCTAGATCTCCCTTGGTCCGGTCTGTATCCTTCCGCGGCGTCAACCGTTGCTACTGTAGAAGATCCTGGAAATGCTCTGCTATTTTGGTATGTCTCCCTCTGATGTGGCTGCCAGATACTGCACCTCGGTCCGCAACTGTGCAACGCTCTCACACAATGACTCGAACATCTCTTTTGGAACTCTGAAATTGTCTCCAACTGGAGGCAGAGTAACCTTGCTTGTCCCACACATGCCAAAATCAAATGTTATTGGTCACATACACATGGTTAGCAGATGTTTAGCAAAATGCTTATGCTTCTTGATCCGACAGTGCAGCATTATCTAACAGGTAATATCTAACAATTCCACAACAAAACCTAATACACACAATCTAGTAAAGGAATGGGATGACAATATATAAAATATATGGATGAGCAGTGACAGAGCGGCTAAGATGCAATAGATAGTATAGAATAGATAGTGAAAGATACACAGTATATACATATGAGATAAGTAATGCGAGATATGTAAGCATTCTTAAAGTGGCATTATTAAAGTGACTAGTGTTCCATTTATTAAAGTGACCAATGATATCAAGTCTGTAGGTAGGCAGCCGCCTCTGCTAGTGATGGCTGTTTAACAATCTGATGGCCTTTGTTCAATTTGCATTGTGCAGTGTCTTTGCTTTCCAGCAATTCTAGCTGGCTTATCTGATCAAGCTCTGTAGCTATGCTAATTGCCTCTTCCCACATTTTTGATACTGCCTTGTGCAGGTGCATACAAAGATCACTTCACCCAATGTGTATAATAAAATGATTGCAAATCACGTGTGCTTGTGCAGGTAGCCTAGTGGTTAGAGTGTTGGGCCAGTAACCAAAAGGTTGCTGGATCGAATCCCTGAGCTGACAAGGTTGTTCTGTGGGTTAACTGAGCAAGGCAGTTAACCCACTGTTACCCAGTACCTCTGATTCAGAGGGTTTGTGTTAAATGTCAACATTTCAGTTGAATGCATTTAGTTGTACAACTGACTAGATACCCCTTTCCCTTAATAATCTGGATAAGCCTTTGAAGCTTTGCCCAGGCACGATTTCTGTCAGCATGTTCCGGTGGCTCAAAATGCCTCTGCAAAGCCACTTTCACGCTGTTGTAATCCTTCTTTGTATCTTGAGGTAAAGTACAACAAAATCTCCAAGCATTTCCCCTCAGCAACAGCCTGAGAAAATTCAAACGATCTACCACGGGCCATCCATTCACTTGCGCTGCTAACTCAAATTGTTCAATCCAAACAATCCATTCGCCTTCTTTCCCCTCGAAAGATTCTGGCATGAACACCGGACGGTCAATCTGCCTGTCCATGGCACCTGGGTGATCCACCACCAGCTGTCGGTCAGTCGGTGGTTGTTAATTGATGTTCCCGGGTTGTTCGACTTCTCCCTCCATTTTCCCACGCAGCTAACCAGCTAAAGTTAGCCAAGCTTGCGAGTTGATGTTAGTTGACGTGCTGATCCCACCGCTGTCACCAATTTGTAACGAACCTGTAAGGCCACCGAAACTCGCATGTTGTTTGTTGACTAGCGTAAACAGTCTAGGACACTGATTTCCCATGGAATAATCAAATTGTATTTTATTTGAATGAATAGACAGTTCACACCAAGCCTTCCCAAAAACTCTCGCTCAATATGCCTTCCGCATCCTAACATAGAGCAACTCATTTGCATAATGTGTGTGATAGGCTGAGAGACTTTTGACTGTATAAAACATTACACTATGAATCCATCAAATGCTAAAATGCACAGACATTTAGAAACAAAGCATCCACATTTCAAGGACATACCAGAGATGACCGACCAAACAAAAATGCTGCACAATAATTTCACAGACGAGAGTTTACTGAAAGATTCATACTCTCATTTTTTTTAAAGTTGGTCATGCCCTGGATGCTTGCCGAAAGGTTTTAGGCCCAACTACTGCTACAAAGATCAGTGAAATCCCACTTTCCAATGACAGTGTCATATGTAGAATCCAGGATATGGCAGATGATATTGAATCACATGCAGGTTTTAGGCAGAGCCTGCACAACAAATTGTTTTTTTGTAATCCAATTAGATGAGCCGACTGACATTTCAAATGCCTACGTCTTGTATATAATCGCTACATATATGAAGAATACATTTTTTTGCAGAGTTGCCTCAACTGCAGTTGAAATATTCCGTATTCTGAACGAGTGCATAATGGAACATGGATTACGATGGGACCGTTGTATCGGGGTCTGTAGGCCTACCGATGAGACTGCTGCTCAACCATGCTCCCTCTAATTATTTTCAGCACTGAGCAAATGTCAGATCTGCTGAGCGCAAACTTGAAAGTTGTAGAAATTCAGTGCAACTTCCATCGCGCATTTACTGTGAACACGGAGGCTATACCCGCTTTAAATTAGTTTTAACAGTGGCCATGTAGGTTACTGTGGCTATTTGATCATAATGTAGGCCTACCAGAGTAGCCTATCATCATAAACAATGGAGAACATGCATCCCATAACATTTTAACATGGAAATAGCTGTTCTATCATTCAGCCTACAGTAGCAGCCAATGTGTGGTGTTCAATGTAGGCCAACATTCCATGAGGCTTTTGAAGAGAAAAACATGCAGGGCTTGAAATTAACCTGTTCATCCACTTGTCCTTCAGACAAGGTGACTTAAAATGTTGTATTGTTTGATGCAAGAAACCACTTTACAAAATAAAATGCATTATTATTCCCATACCATTATTGCAGAGAATCAGACAAATTATGCTACCCTTTGCCTATTGGCTACTTAGCTTAGTCAAGCCTGCCTCAAAAACAACACTGCCCCTTTAAGACAAAAGCCTGCATGTGATGGTCAGTCTCAGCGGAGGGAGAGAGCAGCAGTCTGAGGGTCCACCTCTCAACATCCCCCAGCTCTCCCTTTCCTCCACTGACACGGACAAAAAAACTTAAACATGAACCGTCTTCCAGATGACGGCGAAACTCGAGTCGCACCGCATTATTTCTGCATGATGAACAAATTCATGTTGTTACTCCTATGAACATAGAAATTAAAAAAGACCTAAGCCACTAATAATAACAGCACAAGCCTATATATGCACTTTCATTCATTACTGCTGCAGTGCTTGTAGCTCTGAGTAGAAATGGGAAGAAAGCGCATTTTATGGCTCATAAAAGTGTTGACAGTGCTGAGTAAGAACTTAAACATGAACTCACTCACTGTATTCGTTAATGAACAGTCTCTCTCTAGTCATCTCTCTATAGTCATGATTTTAAACGTTTTGAAATCTCACAGTATCAATTTTGCTGTACCTTTCTTGTGTGCCTGCTACGTCACTGCAGACGCCGTCATCTAAGCCATCCGGTGGGCGTTTAGTACACTTGATTTGCTCTCTGGGCCCGCCGGGAAGGCAGAGTTTGTACCTTCAGACACATGAAATGGTTCAAAAGGGCAACAGTTCGACTACCCCGCGCGCAGGGCAGCTTAATAGGGTGCACCTACCTGAAACAGCCCGAGACAAATAGAAAAAATAGAAGGGTATATTAGACATGTGGCAGTGGAATATGGGCCTGAGGGCGCACACGTCTTGTGAATTCTGTAATTAATGTATTGTATTGTTTTTAAAATTGTATAGCTACCTTAATTCTGCCGGACCCCAGGATGAGTAATACATGCAAATACAAATACAAAATATCGTTGGGTTTTTTACATAAATGTTTGGCTATGGACTATGAATGCTTGGAGATCCGACAGTCTTGGTGACCACTGCTCTAGAAAGTTAAATCTAGCCCATCGCTCTGTGGGCTGATATTTCTGCAAGGCGGTCTCTGGGCTACTGTGTGCGCGCAGTTTAAAGGGAACATTGCTCTCCAACCTATCCATGCAGGACGCATAAGTGTCATTTATCAAGCAAACGACAAAATTGCCGATTTCAAGAAAAACTGGGCGCCTGGATAGCCCGAGTGGATAGATACATTTTCAATATGTTCCCACTATTCTCAGCACTGGCTGACGTGGGTGATGTAAACATGGATAACGTGCCTAAATTGATGTGGTCACATCTGAGCAAAACTCTGCTCAAATTCGAAGATTGTAAAGGGAACTAATCTGATCCACGGCCGGGAAAGTAGTGCATGCCAACACAAAAGAGACGCACAACTTGTCACCGGTTCTTGATGATCAACTATTGGAGCTGTTCTGTGACCAAGGCCTGCGCGCTCGTTTTAACGAGATGTGCCTGTCCACATTCCGGTGTTAAGGTGCAGAGAATACGCGAGGCAATTTCTCCTCTCTTACTGCAAAAAAAATCTAAATATCGCAACAGACTGGCTGAAACACATTGACACCTCTGGGGTGTCCCTGGCACAAAAAAAGTTTGAGAAATCCTGGCCTGGGTCATTCCTACAATGCAGTGTCTTTTGGACCACATAACTTTTGTGGGAAAAAAGTATAGAGTACAAGTCAAAAGTTTGGACACAGTACTCATTCAATGGTTCTTCTTTATTTATACTATTTTCTACATTGTATAATAATACTGAAGACATCAAAGCTATGACATAACACATATTGAATCATGTAGTAACCAAAAAAAGGTTAAACAATATATTTATATTTGAGATTCTTCAAAGTAGCATTGACAGCTTTGCACACTCTTGGTATTCTCTCAACCAGCTTCACCTGCAATGCTTTTCCAACAGTCTTGAAAGAGTTACCACATTGTTGGCTGCTTTTTCCTTCACTCTGTGGTCTGACTCAGCCCAAACCATCTCAATTTGGTTGAGGTCAGGGGATTGTGGAGACCAGGTCATCTGATGCAGCACTCAATCACTCTCCTTCTTGGTCGAATAGCCCTTACACAGCCTGGAGGTGTGTTGGGTCATTGTCCTTTTGAAAAACAAATGATAGTCCCACCAAGTGCAAACCAGATGGGATGGCATATCACTGCAGAATGCTGTAGTAGCCATGCTGGTTAAGTGTGCCTTGAACTCTAAATAAATCATAGACAGTGTAACCAACAAAGCACCCCCACACCATAACACCACCACCTCCATGCTTTACAGTGGGAAATATACATACGGAGATCATCCGTTCACCCACACCGCGTCTCACTAACACAAATGGAACCAAAAATCTCAAATTTGGACTCCAGACCAAAGGACACATTTCCACTGGTCTAATGTCCATTGCTCGTGTTTCTTGGCCTAAGCAAGTCTCTTCTTATTATTGGTGTCCTTTTAGCAATGGTTTCTTTGAAGCAATTTGACCCTGAAGGCCTGATTCGCAGTCTCCTCTGAACAGTTGATATTGATATGTGTCTTACTTGAACTCTGTGAAGCATTTATTTGGGCTGCAATTTCTGAGGCTGGTAACTCCTCTGCAGCAGAGGTAAGTCTGGATCTTCTGTTCCTGTGGCGGTCCTCATGAGAGCCAGTTTCATCACAGCGCTTGATGGTTTTTGCAACTGCACTTGAATAAACTTTCAAAGCTCTTGAAATGTTCTGTATTGACTGACCTTCACGTGTTAAAGTAATGATGGACTGTTGTTTCTCTTTGCTTATTTGAGCTGTTCTTGCCATAATATGGACTTGGTATTTTACCAAATAGGGCTATCTTCTGTATACCCCCCTACCTTGTCACAACACCACTGATTGACTCAAATGCATTAAGAAGGAAATACATTTAATCCACGATCACATGGATTGGGATATGTTCCGCATTGCATCAAACAACAACATTGACGAATACGCTGATTCGGGGAGCGAGTTCATAAGCAAGTGCATTGGTGATGTCGTACCCACAGCAACTATTAAAACATTCCCAAACCAGAAACCGTGGATTGATGGCAGCATTCGCAAAACTGAAAGCGCAAACCACTGCTTTTAACCAGAGCAAGGTGACCGGAAACATGACCGAATACAAACAGTGTAGATATTCCCCCCGCAAGGCAATCAAACAAGCTAAGCGTCAGTATAGAGACAAAGTAGAGTCGCAATTCAACGGATCAGACACGAGAGGTGTGGCAGGGTCTACAGTCAATCACGGATTACAAAAAGAAAACCAGCCCCGTCGCGGACCAGGTTGTCTTGCTCCCAGACAGACTAAACAACTTATTTGCTCGCTTTTAGGACAATACAGTGCCACTGACACGGCCCTCTACCAAAACCTGAGGGACTCTCCTTCACTGCAGCCGACATGAGTAAAACATTTAAACGTGTTAACCCTCACAAGGCTGCAGGATCAGACGGCATCCCCAGCCGCGTCCTCAGAGCATGCGCAGACCAGCTGGCTGGTGTGTTTACGGACATATTCAATCAATCCTTATCCCAGTCTGCTGTTACCACATGCTTCAAGTGGGCCACCATTGTTCCTGTTCCCAAGAAAGCTAAGGAAACTGAGCTAAACAACTAGCAATCACTTCCGTCATCATGAAGTGCTTTGAGAGACTAGTCAAGGACCATATCACCTCCACCCTACCTGACACCCTAGACCCACTCCAATTTGCTTACCGCCCAAATAGGTCCACAGACGACGCAACCACACTGCACACGGCCCTAACCCATCTGGACAAGAGGAAAACCTATGTGAGAATGCTGTTCATCGACTACAGCTCAGCATTTAACACCATAGTACCCTCCAAACTCGTCATCAACCTCGAGACCCTGGGTCTCGACCACGCCCTGTGCAACTGGACTTCCTGACGGGCCACACCCAGGTGGTGAGGGTAGGTAACAACATCTCCACCTCGCTGATCCTCAACACTGGGGACCCACAAGGGTGCATTCTGAGCCCTCTCCTGTACTGCCTCCAACTCAATCATCAAGTTTGCAGACGACACTACAGTGGTAGGCTTGATCACCAATAATGACGAGACGGCCTACAGGGAGGAGGTGAGGGCCCTCGGAGTGTGGTGTCAGGACAATAACCTCACACTCAACGTCAACAAAACAAAGGAGATGATCGTGGACTTCAGGAAAGAGCAGAGGGAGCACCCCCCTATCCACATCGACGGGACAGTAGTTGAGAGGGTAGAAAAATGTAAGTTTCTCGGCGTGCACATCACGGACAAACTGATTTGGTCCACCCACACAGACAGCGTGGTGAAGAAGGTGCAGCAGCGCCTCTTCAACCTCAGGAGGCTGAAGAAATTCAGCTTGTCACCAAAAGCACTCACAAACTTTTACAGATGCACAATCGAGAGCATCCTGTCGGGCTGTATCACTGCCTGGTACGGCAGCTGCTCCGCCCACAACCGTAAGGCTCTCCAGAGGGTAGTGAGGTCTGTACAATGCATCACTGGGGGCAAACTACATGCCCTCCAGGACACCTACACCACCTGATGTCACAGGAAGGCCATAAAGATCATCAAGGACAACAACCACCCGAGCCCACTGCCTGTTCACCCCGCTATCATCCAGAAGGCGAGGTCAGTACAGGTGCATCCAAGCAGGGACCGAGAGACTGAAAAACAGCTTCTATCTCAAGGCCATCAGACTGTTAAACAGCCACCACTAACATTGAGTGGCTGCTGCCATGCATGTAAAACAATTTTCACTAGCCACTTTAAACAATTACACTTAAATATAATGTTTACATACCCTACATTACTCATCTCATATGTATATACTGTACTCTATACCACCTACTGCATCTTGACATCTTTATGTGATACATATCACTAGCCACTTTAAACAATGCCACTTAATATAATGTGTACATACCCTACATTACTCATCTCATATGTATATACTGTACCCGATACCATCTACTGCATCTTGCCTATGCCGTTTTGTACCATCACTCATTCATATATCTTTATGGTCATATTCTTCATCCCTTTACACTTGTGTGTATAAGGTAGCTATTGTGAAATTGTTAGGTTAGATTACTCGTTGGTTATTACTGCATTGTCAGAACTAGAAGCACAAGCATTTTGCTACACTCGCATTAACATCTGCTAACCATGTGTATGTGAGAAATAAAATTTGATTTGAAATTCCACAAATTGACTTTAAGAAGGCACACCTGTGAATTGAAATGCATTCCAGGTGACTACCCCATGAAGCTGGTTGAGAGAATGCCAAGAGTGTGCAAAGCTGTCATCAAGACAAAGGGTGGGTATTTGAAGAATCTCAAGTATAAAATATATTTTGATTTGTTTAACACTTTTTTGGTTACTACATGATCCCATATGTGTTATTTCATAGTTTTGATGTCATCATTATTATTCTACAATGTAGAAAATAGTAAAAAATAAAATGAAAACCCATGAATGAGTAGGTGTTCTAAAACATTTGACTGGTAGTGTATAAACAGGGGTACCGGTGCCGAGTCAATGTGCTCTGATGTGGTATAAAAAAAATATTCTGTTTGTCTCCAGTCATCTAAAATGACAGACATGCATGAAATGTGTTTACAACACACCTTTTTATCCTACTGCAAATAAGATGATAGATTAATGCAGTACTTTTCTTATAATGGATATATTTTCATCCTTGTCCAAGGTGGTCTGTGACTCCGCCACCGTCTGTCTACTTTGCCATGTAATGCTTACAAAACAAATAACAGTGTCTAATATTGCATATCTAATGCTCTGGTCTGTCCTAGGAGTGATGGTAAATGGTAGGCATGTTTTCTACGATCCAATTTGTTTTAAATATTATTTTGGGTGGAGGGGAGGGTGAATTTGTTTTTTTCAAGCTTTCAGGGTGTGTCAGGTTAAAATACATTTTACTGAAGTAAGGGCCATTAATTTTCATTTCAGAGAGATACAATTTTCTGCAGGTATCCCTCATTATAAATAATGTACAAGCCCCTACAGTGCATTCTGATAGTATTCAGACCCCTTGACTTTTTTCACATTTTGTTACATTACAGCCTTATTCTAAAATTGATTAAATAAATAAAAATCCTCATCAATCTACACACAATACCCCATAATGACAAAGCGAAAACAGGTTAGACATGTTTGTAAATGTATAAATAAAGATACCATATAAGTAATATAAGTATTCAGACCCTTTGCTATGAGACTCGAAATTGAGCGCAGGTGCATTCTGTTTACATTGATCATAATTAAGATGTTTCTACAATTTGATTGGATTCCACCTGTGGTAAATTCAATTGATTGGACATGATTTGGAAAGGCACACACCTGTCTATATAAGGTCCCACAGTTGACATTGCATGTCAGAGCAAAAACCAAGCCATGAGGTCGAAGGAATTGTCTGTATAGCTCCAAAACAGGATTGTGTCAAGGCACAGATCTGGGGAAGGGGACAAAAATATTTCTGCCGCATTGAAGGTCCCCAAGAACACAGTGACCTCCATCATTCTTAAATAGAAGAAGTTTGGAACCACCAAGACTCTTCCTAGAGCAGGCCGCATGGCCAAACTGAGCAATCTTGAGAGAAGGGACTTGGTCAGGGAGGTGACCAAGAACCTGATGGTCACTCTGACACAGCTCCAGAGTTCCTCTGTGGAGATGGGATAACTTTCCAGAAAGACAACCATCTCTGCAGCACTCCACCAATCAAGACTTTATTGTAGAGTGGCCAGACGGAAGCCACTCCTCAGTAAAAGGCACCTGACAGCCCGCTTGGAGTTTGCCAAAAGGCACCTAAAGGACTCTCAGAGCTCAGAACGGGTAGAAGGTCCCCTTCCAACAGGACAACAACCCTAAGCACATAGCCAAGATGACCAGGAGTGGCTTCGGAACAAGTCTCTGAATGTCCTTGAGTGGCCCAGCCAGAGCCCGGACTTGAACCCGAGTGAACATCTCTGGAGAAACCTGAAAATAGCTGTGCAACGACCCTCCCCATCCAACTTGAGAGGATCTGCAGAGAAGAATGGGAGAAACTACCCAAATACAGGTGTGCCAAGCTTGTAGTGTCATACCAATCAAGACTCGAGGCTGTAATCACTGCCAAAGGTGCTTCAACAAAGTACTGAATAAAGGGTCTGAATTTTTTTTTTGTAATAAATGTGCACAAATTTCTAAAAACCTTTTTTTGCTTTGTCATTATGGGGTAATGTGTTGATTTATGAGGAGGAACAAATCATTGAATCCATGTTAGAATAAGGCTGTAACGTAATAAAATGTGGAAAAATTCAAGGGGTCTGAATAGTTCCGAATGCACTGTAAATTACTCAAATGTAAATGTAATAACTGTAATCACTGAAATAATACTTTGTCAATTCATAGATTTGTTTAGTAATAGCCTTTTATGGAATTTAGCATACCGGAACATATGTACTAATAAAGCAGTCAAAACTACTTTATGCCGAAATATTTTGTAGCCAGTCAACAAGCCCTCTAGAATAACATTTTTAAAGTGACGTATGAGAGGCAGAGGCACCAGAACTAAGGACGCCGCGGGAGGACAATCTTTTCTCCCTGTTCTGCTTTTCTCGTTAAAAAAAAGGAGAGGGGCTGTAGCTATGGAGGGGGTAACTGTAGGGCAGGTATTTGACGCCGAATGCATCCTCAACAAACGCCCAAGAAAGGTATGAAATAACGTATTTTATCATAATATGGAAACATTAGACCCTTTAAAATTGTTTAACTCTTTCCCACTCTTATCATTTGCAGGGGAAGTTTGAGTATTTGGTGAAGTGGAGAGGGTGGTCGTCCAAGTGAGTAGCTATTTAGCAAGAAGCTGGCTGAGCTAAACAATGACAATGTAGCCCATGATCCCCCTGCGACCCCGTATTTATCTCATAGCTACGCTATATTTACATTCATATGATACTATTCCCGTCGCATGTGGTTTTGGATAGACTGCAGGATGCATGGAAGAAAAATGATGGTGTTAGTTGTTTCGTAGTCTTGTTTTGTTTTCTTAAGCCCGAGCAGCTGATGATACGATGCCAAACCGGTATCTAGTAACGTGAGCAGGCATCCTCCTACTACGGTAGCGAACTCGAGCACCGGAATATGTGACGCCCACTATTTTCATGCACCGTGCTTGCGTCGTGATCGTTTACCAATAATGTGGCTGAATGTAAATAGTTGAGCAAACGCTCAAGTTTTAGCCATTTACATTTAGGCTAGCCCTGAACAGCTACCCTCTCAAGATTTTCATTATTCAGACAATGTTCTTAATATTTTATTTAGATATAACGTCAATTAGGCCTATGTTTGTTTTTGATAGGATGTTACTATGTGTGACATTGCATCTGATAAAGGAGATAGCAGACTAGAAACAAATGGGCAGAGATTTATGGGTGTGACATTTATAATAGCAATGTCTCTCTAGCTACTGTTCTGTAATAAACGGTTTTCTAATATGGGGTTTTCTTTACAGGCACAACAGTTGGGAGCCCGAAGAGAATATTCTGGACCCCAGATTAATGGCTGCCTTCCACAAGAGGTGTGTTATTAATATCATACTGGTTGATGTTTGACCAGAACATATTCATTCGTACTTATTGTAGAGCACTGTCCATGGTGTATTAGAGTTGCCCAGATCAAATGCATCCTTTGTTTCCTTCCTCCCATCCTTGAAGCTATCATTTATATCTGACATAACCAAATTGGTGAAATAATTTAAATACAACCATTGCTTCTGGTTATTTAGTTATTATATTAGTAGTGACTCCAAGTAAGGAAGGATGTATTTTTAAAGTAGCAGAACATTGGTAGTAACTGTTTCTGATGCCATGTGTGTGTACTTTCTACAGAGAGCAAGAGAGGGAGCTACTGTTCGGTAAGAGAGGGAAGAGGCCAAGGGGGCGCCCACGGAAAATTCTGGTAATCAACACACTGTTGCTGCTATTCAATCGTATAAGATGTAGTCGTGACAACAAATGCAGTAAATTGACTTACTTTTGTCATCTTGATTATAATCTCTTCCCAATGATTGCGTTCATTACATTTCCAAACAACAATAGTAACATTAATCCATTTGTTTGTTTGGATGATGAAGATACAATCTGACGTCACATAATGCATGGTTACATTACAAACCATTCTGTCTAATTCCTTTAGGAACCAGAGCCAACTGAAACCAAATCCGACCAGTCCTCCTCAGCCTCTTCATCCGGCCTGTCCTCCTCTCCCTCCGCCTCTTCCTCAGAAGATGAAGACCACGGGAAGAAGTCCAAACCAGGTCCTCGGCGCCTCAACCTCCACCCTGTCCTCCAGACGAGGCCCCATATCGTGGTGGCCAATCAGGAGCCTGTCCGGAAAAAGCGCGGGAGGAAACCGCTGCTCCCCGAGCTAAGGGCTTTGAGACAGGCAAATACCCGGCTGCCCCTGCCTCCCCCTCCTCTTTCTCGCCACCACCAGGTCCTCAGGCCTCCCCGTGAGCCCCCCAAAGAGGAACCTCGAGGGGGGGTGAAGAAGCCTCTACAGCCGGCCAGTTTCACCTACACCAGCCTGAGCGCCAGCCGGGGCTCCAGAGATGAGACGGCACCCCAGCGGGCTGCTGGAGGGGCCTTCTTCCAGGCAGGGGCCTCCAAACCTGGGCTGCTGAACTCCATATGGTCGGGTCGCTCCATGTCGACCATCACCCCCTCCTCTCCATCCTCCTCTTCTTCTCTCAGCAGACCTCCCCCACCTCACAGTAAGGGATTGTCAGATCTGAAGCACTCCCTCTCTGTCTCCGACGCCGGCAACAGCAGTGGCCGAGCAGAAGGGCTTAAGGTGGCGTCCTCTGTAAAACCAGGGGTGTCTACATCAACATCACTTGATCTCCACAGCTCCAAGACCTCCAGTGGGTTCGGTGGCTCTCCGGCGGCTTGTAGCCCAGCTCAACGCTCCCCAGCTGGGCAGAGGAGGCAGCAGGAGGGCCCTGGAAGTCAGGCGGTGGTGGTGGTTCAGCAGCAGGGAGCCAAGCCCTCCTCCTCTCCACCTCCCTCGGCTAGAGATCGCATCAGTCAGGCCCTCAGCCTCCGAGCTCTCAACCTGCAGAGCGTCAACAAACGGGCGCCCGGCAATGGTCTCCAGGGATACGGAACCTCTGGCACCACTGGAGTTGCAGTTTCAAGGTCGAGCCTGAGAAGTGGTGCCAGCCAGGCAGGAAAAGGAGCAGGAGGAATCATTAAAGAGATGCACACATCGTCTGGGCTAGACCAGAGCCTGGCGTCCGGAGGGTTAGGGGCAGGGATGCTGCGCTCTGGAAGCATTCCACAAGCCAGAGAGGAGAGGGGGGAGAGAGGGAAGACTACAGGGGCAGAGACTGAGAGAGAGATGCACAGCAAGAGGCCAAGGGGTGTAGGGAGTGGTAATGGAAGACTGGAGAGAGGGGGGAGTGTACAGGGAGGTGTGTCGTCGGCCGGGGGAGGTGGATCAAGCGCGGCGAGAGAGGAGGACAGGAGGTCAGAACAGAGCCTTAACGAGCGGAACTCCCGGAGCGTCGAGAACTCTCGGACCCTTAACGAGCTCAGCACAGGTGACTCAGAAGACACCAGCAGCAGTGAATCAGAAGAGCCCGACTCCTCCCCTTATCCCAACAACAACGGGCCCCGCCTGGTCTCTATGGAGACAGAAATTGAGACGGACTGGCGGCCGGCACTTAGCCTTCTAGAACACGTGTTTGTCACGGACGTCACCGCCAACTTTGTCACAGTAACAGTGAAGGAGTCTCCAACCAGTGTGGGGTTCTTCAACATCCGCAATCCCTAAAGCCTGTCCATGTACACTACTGTTCAAAAGTTTGGGGTCACTTAGAAATGTCCTTGTTTTTGAAAGAAAATCAACTTTTTTTGTACATTAAAATAACATCAAATTGATCAGAAATACTGTGTAGACATTTTTAATGTTGTAAGTGAGTATTGTATCTGGAAACGGCAGATTTTTTTAAATGGAATGTCTACATATGTGTACAGAGGCCCATTATCAGCAACCATCACTCCTGTGTTCCAATGGCACGTTGTGTTAGCTAATCCAAGTTTATAATTTTAAAAGGCTAATTGATCATCTGAAAACCCTTTTGCGATTATGTTAGCACAGCTGAAAACTGTTGTCCTGAAAACTGAAGATCTTGTACAACGCTGTGTACTACCCCCTTCACAGAACAGCGCAAATTGGCTCTAACCAGAATAGAAAGAAGAGTGGGAGGCCCCGGTGCACAATGTGAGCAAGAGGACAAGTGCATTAGAGTGACTAGTTTGAGAAACAGAAGCCTCACAAGTCCTCAACTGGCAGCTTCATTAAATAGTACCCGCAAAACACCAGTCTCAACGTCAACAGTGAAGAGGCGACTTCGGCCTTCTAGGCAGAGTTGCAGAGAAAAAGCCATATCTCTGTCCGTGTTCTTTTGCCCATCTTAATCTTTTATTTTTATTGGCCAGTCTGAGATATGGCTTTTCTTTGCAACTCTGCCTAGAAGGCCAGCATCCCGGGATCGCCTCTTCACTGTTGACGTTGACGTTGAGACTGGTGTTTTGCTGGTACTATTTAAGGAAGCTGCCAATTGAGGACTTGTGAGGCGTCTGTTTCTCAAACTAGACACTCTAATATACTTGTCCTCTTGCTCAGTTGTGCACCGGGGCCTCCCACTCCTCTTTCTATTCTGGTTAGTCAGTTTGCGCTGTTCTGTGAAGGGAGTAGTACACAGCGTTGTACGTTAAACAAAAGCTCTTTGTTTCTGGCGATGTTGAGTCTGTAATCGAACCCACAAATGCTGATGCTCCAGATACTCAACTAGTCTAAAGGCCAGTTTTATTGCTTTTTAATCAGCACAACTGTTTTCAGCTGTGCTAACATAATTGTCAAATGTTTTTCTAATGATCAATTAGCCTTTTAAAATGATAAACTTGGATTAGTTAACACAATGTGCCATTGGAACACAGGAGTGAAGGTTGCTGATAATGGGCCTCTGTACGCCTATGTAGATATTCCATAAAAAATCTGCCGTTTCCAGCTACAATAGTCATTTACAACATTAACAATGTCTACACTGTATTTCTGATCAATTTGAGTGTTATTTTAATAGACAAAAAAGTTGCTTTTCTTTCAAAAAACAAGGACAAGGACATTTCTAAGTGACCCCAAACTTTTGAACAGTAGTGTACATGTACAGGATGCCCCTAGACACTGGCCATTGCCCCTCCTAATGGTTAAAGAGACATTACGCATTCAAATTAATGGTTAAAGAGACATTACGCATTCAAATTAAAGTTTGACAGACATTTTCAGGCTTCTACAGTATTTTGATGTTAAGGTAAAACAACGATAGCTGGATCTACACAACTTATGTCATGTGACGTAGTTTCGTTAGAGTACTTTAGAGGTCTGAAAACAGCTGATACTTTTATTTATGAGTGAAATGTCCCCTTTTAAAGTAAGAATCTGGAGGGAGGTTAAACTCACTGAGTTTATCCTGGATCTGTGCCTAATGACAACCTATACCTGGAGGGATGAGGTACGACACAACGATAGACCTGATTCCAAACCCATCCCTGGTCCCTTAGCCCATTGACTGCCCCCTTGAAGATTTTCAAGGATTGGATATTAGACATAAGTCAGGGAGGCTTGGGCCTGGTTCCATTTCTGCCCTCAACCCCTTTGCCTAGGTCTTTCACTTTTCTGCATATTTTTCTCATACATATCCAGTTTTACATACATATCTATTTAGATCTGCGAAGTGGAGTCAACAAGGGATAGAGGAAAGAGACCTTTGGTATTGGACCCTTGCCAATTGAGGACTTTTGCAAAGACATAGCTGTCTGTGAAGCTTTGCCAGCATTTACAAAGAACTGTCAAGATATTGGCCAGTAAATGGTGACATATCCCATCTTACTTTTTTCTTTTTCTCTGTCTGTTTGTCTTTGGACACCAAAGGAGTCATGAATGTGAATTGCGTATTTAAAAAAAATCTGTTTTATTTTTTATCCTGTCAGTCAGTATTTATCTTGCACTACAGTATGTTATTTCAATATTTTAAGCTAACTATATCCAACTCTGAAACACACCCACTCATCTCAAGCAGGCATTTAAAAATTGTAGTTATTTACCAGTGTTAGTCTGCCTACCTGTGGTGAAGACCATTTGAATACAATCACACTCAGTCATTGACTGACTGTAAGAGCATCATAGGAGTGGAGAAGTGTTTTCATTTAATTTATATTTGCACATTTGTTACTCTTGATATTAATATGTATCTGTAACTCTGGTGCTTATCATGGCTTCAGAAACTCGTAGCCTGTGTGCCTCCTGCCATTTCTAAGGTATTGGAATAAACCGTGAGTATTATAAAACTGGGTGCTTAACCATACCAAAATGCTCTTTATGGTTAAATCAATCAAATGTGTTTTATAAAGCCCTTTTTACATCAACAGTTGTCACAAAGTACTTTACAGATACCCGGCGAACCTCCCTAGAAGGCAGGAACCTAGGAAGAAACCTGAAGAAGAACCAGGCTCTGAAGGGTGACCCGTCTTCTGGCTGTACTGGATACGTTGTTCTCAATAGGGGCTGCTGAATGGAGGAAGGAACGGCTCATAATAATGTCTGGAATGGATTTCAAAGAATGGTATCAAACACGTGGTTTCCATTCCACTGACTCTATTTTAGCCATTATATGAGCCGTCCTCCCCTCAGCAGCCTCCAATGGTTGTTGTTTTCGTGATTGTTAGGTGCTTTTCTGTCATACACATCTAAGTTGGTGGTCCCCAGATGTCTTTGGAAGCACCGTTCACAAAGCTACCAGTAGATGTCACTGTTGTATAGCACTCACCACACCCCTTTATCTCCCAGTGCACACTATATTGTACCCATGCAGTAGACATACTTCCGGTCATTTAGTGTATGTGGACACCTGCTCGTCGAACATCTCATTCCAAAATCATGGGCATTAATATGGAGTTTGTACCCCCTTTGCTGCTATAACAGCCTCCACTCTTCTGGGAAGGCTTTCTACTAGATGTTGGAACATTGCTGCGGGGACTTGCTTCCATTCAGCCACGAGCATTCGTGAGGTCGGGCACTGATGTTGGGCGATTAGGCCTGGCTCGCAGTCGGCATTCCAATTCATTCCAAAGGTGTTCTATGGGGTTGAGGTCAGGGCTCTGTGCAGCCCAGTCAAGTACTTCCACACCGATCTCGACAAACCATATCTGTATTGACCTTGCATTGTGCATGGGGGCATTGTCATGCTGAAACAGGAAAGTTAGAAGCACAGAATCGTTGAGAATGTCATTGTATGGTGTAGTGTTAAGATTTCCCTTCACTGGAACTAAGGGGCCTAGCCCGAACCATTGGAAAACAGCCTCAAACCATTATTCCTCCTCCATCAAATTTTACAGTTGGCGCTTTGCATTTGGGCAGGTAGCGATCTCCTGACAGCCGCCAAACCCAGATTCGTCCGTTGACTGCCAGATGATGAAGTGTGATTCATCACCCAGAGAACACGTTTCCACTGCTCCAGAGTCCAATGGCGGCGAGATTTATACCTTTATACCTACTTTATGCTCGGCCATGGAAATCCATTTCTTGAACCTCTAGACGAACAGTTCTTGTGTTCACGTTGCTTCCAGAGGCAGTTTGGAACTCTGTAGTGAGTGTTGCAACCGAGGACAGACTGTTTTTACGCACTTCAGCACACTGCAGTCCCGGGTTCGATCCTAGGCTGTGTCATAACCCGGCCGTGACCTTGAGTCGCATAGGGCGGCGCACAATTGGCCCAGAGTCGTCCGTGTTAGGGAGGGTTTGGCCGCGGGGGCATTACTTGGCTCATCGCGCTCTAGAGACTCCTTGTGGCGGGCCAGGCTCCTGCAGGCTGACATCGGTTGTCAATTGAACAATGTTTCCTCCATGTTAAGTGGGCAGGTGTTAAGAAGTGTGATCAGGTGGGTCATGTGTAAGAGGACGCATGACTCGACCTTGGCCTCTCCCGAGCCTGTTGGGGAGTTGCAACGATAAGACTGGATCATAAATATATATATGTTTTTAAATGATTATAATTTTAAAAAGGAGTTCTTCAGTATGGGCCATTCTACTGCCAATGTTTGTCTACAGAGATTGCATGGCTGTGTGCTTGATTTTATACACCTGTCAGCAGTGGGTGTGTCTGAAAAGGCAGAATCAACTAATGTGAAGGGGTGTCCACATACTTTTGTATATTTAGTGTATATTACCTGTGCGTGCACACACAGAATAATATCTCAACACACATACACACACAAACACACACACTTATTCAATTCACTCACTCATATTCTCACACAGTGTCCTCTGCCACTTACATGCTGTTAAAGTGTGTGTTGAGGAGTGTGAGTGACAGAAGCTATCATTCCACAAAGCTGCAGATTCTGTGATTTATGGCCAGGGCCTGTCCAGCTCTGTGGAATTTTCCCAAAATAAGTTTGTGTAAACAGAGTGCGACAGAGAGCCCCTCAGAGCAGACTGGTATGCATAAACAGTTTGAACAGTGTGGGGCAGTGTAATCCCCCACCCTCACCTCCCTCTCTCCAGTCTACACACAAACACACACACTCTTGAGTGCTCACAACGCTGCACACACACCTAGACGGACATAGAGATACAGACAAAGTAACATACCTTAGCAGGCACGCAGTCACAGACACGCAAACCCACACTTATAGATGCAAAAAAAAACACGTAGTGACAGACACTAGCTAACACACACACAGAAAGACTTATCGATGTAATATAGCGTAGACACACACACAGAAAGACTTAACGATGTAATATAGCGTAGACACACACACAGAAAGACTTATCGACGTAATATAGCGTAGACACACACACAGAAAGACTTATCGATGTAATATAGCGTAGACACACACACAGAAAGACTTATCGATGTAATATAGCGTAGACACACACACAAAGACTTATCGATGTAATATAGCGTAGACACACACACAGAAAGACTTATCGATGTAATATAGCGTAGACACACACACAGAAAGACTTATCGATGTAATATAGCGTAGACACACACACAGAAAGACTTATCGATGTAATATAGCGTAGACACACACACAGAAAGACTTATCGATGTAATATAGCGTAGACACACACACAGAAAGACTTATCGATGTAATATAGCGTAGACACACACACAGAAAGACTTATCGATGTAATATAGCGTAGACACACACACAGAAAGACTTATCGATGTAATATAGCGTAGACACACACAAAGAAAGACTTATCGATGTAATATAGCGTAGACACACACAGAAAGACTTATCGATGTAATATAGCGTAGACACACACACAGAAAGACTTATCAATGTAATATAGCGTAGACACACACACAGAAAGACTTATCGATGTAATATAGCGTAGACACACACACAGAAAGACTTATCGATGTAATATAGCGTAGACACACACACAGAAAAACTTATCGATGTAATATAGCGTAGACACACACACAGAAAGACTTATCGATGTAATATAGCGTAGACACACACAGAAAGACTTATCGATGTAATATAGCGTAGACACACACACACAAAAGCGTAGAGAAATGTAAACCCCCTGTCTTTTCCCCCTTTAGTCTCTACCGGCAGGTTGCACTGTCTGGGATGGAGGAGTTTCCCCCAGCAGATACACACACAAACTACCAATCTTCCGCTGCACTCTGAAACAACATCACACTCTCTCTCCTTCCATCTTTTGCTGCCTTTCTCTTTCCCAGCTCTTTCTATCGTTTTACGCTCTCTTCTTTCCCTCTCTCCATCACTCACTCGCACACAGAGAAAGAAAGCACATAATTGCGGATTGGTCATTATATCACTGTTCAGGAATGCTGGCCATAACTGAGGCATGTCTGATTTGGAGGTGGGCTTTTTCTAACACACTGTTGATATGGAGACACTGAGTCAGCTCTGCCATTGACACACACACACACACTGGCTCCACCACTCCTGTGACACAACTATGACAGGTTATGACACCCCTTTGACAGGTATGGAGAAACAGGGATGACAGGGAGTGGGAGGGTTAGGAAAAGTCGGATGTCACAGAGAGACGTTCCAAAGTTTTCACTTCAATGTGAGGAGACAGCCTGCATCTCCACCCATCCATGCCCAAGCCAGGCTGCCGCCAAGCATCACACACACACTACCTGAACGCAGGCTGGCAAGCGCAGACAAAACCAACCTTGTGGCAACTTCACACACAGCAACTCCAGCAACCTGCCTCCAGGCCCTGTTGTCTGTGCGGTACTCTCGAAATACCTGACATTGTTTCACACCCCCTGTTTGCCCACACCCTCCACATAATCCACAGCATGGATGATATATACTATACTTCTCATTGACAGAATGTCATTGAACTCCAGAGCAGAAAATCACAGAAAGAACTCAGCCCCTATTAGTATTCCCTGTATAGTGCACTACTTTTGACCAGGGCCCATTCCCTATTTAGGAAATAGGTTGCTATTTGGGATGCAACCAAGTTCTTAGAGCAGGTTAACACCTTTTTTATTACGCTTTTTAAATGTAATTTAGCTGACTCCCCTCAGTTCTCCCTTAGAGCAGATTAGCCTTTAACAAATACTAGCTAAATTAAGTACACACTAGATGGGTGGAAGTGTGCAGGGATAGTTTTACTGAAGCTAAAGACAGTTGAGATCTAAATCCTCCGTAAGCATCTAAAACATGGTTGGATGTGTTCATTACGTTTTATAAGAAGGATTGTCTCAACCCCTCTCACACACACACACACACAGAGACACACAAACACAGAGACACAGACGAACATGGAGACAGACCCACAGAAACACACAATGCTCTTGTTGTTATGGTTACATTTTTTGGTCAACCATCTACACAAAATACTCATGTCAAAGTGGAATAAAAACAGTAATATATATTTATTAGGTAAGTATTCAACCTTCTGAGTCAATACATGTTAGAATCACCTTTGACAGTGATTACAGCTGTGAGTCTTACTGGGTAAGTCTCTTAGAGTTTTGCACACCTTGATTGTACAATATTATTCTTCAAGCTCTGTCAAGATGGTTGTTGGTCATTGTCACACAGCCATTTTCAAGTCTTGCCATAGATTTTCAAACTGATTTAAGTCAAAACTGTAACTAGGCCACTCAGGAACATTTAGTGTCATCTTGGTAAGAAGCTCCAGTGGAAATGTGGCTTTGAGTTTTAGGTTATTGTCCTACTGAAAGGTGAATTTGTCTCCCAGTGTCAGACAAGCAGGTTTTCCTCCAGGATTTTGCCTGTGCTTAGCTTTGCTCTGTTTCTTTTCATCCTAAAAAAGGGTTGAATACTTATTGACTGAAGACATTTCAGCTTTTCATTTGTAAACATTTTGAAAATACATAATTACACATTGAGCAATTGTGTGTAGGCCAGTGACAAAAAAATAATCTAAATTTAATCCATTTTATATTCATGTTGTAACACAACAAAATGTGGAAAAAGTCAAGGGGTGTAACGGTTTTCTTCCGCTGAAGGAGAGGAGGACCAAAATGCAGCGTCGTTAGTGTTCAACATCTTTAATATATACGATAAACATGAACACTACAAAATGCAAAACAATAAATGTGAAAACAGTCCTATCTGGTGCAATGACAGAAGACAATCACCCACAAAATACCCAAAGAACATGGCTGCCTAAATATGGTTCCCAATCAGAGACAACGATAAGCACCTGCCTCTAATTGAGAACCAATCTAGGCAACCATAGACTTCCATAACACCTAGACTAGAAAACACCCCATAAACAAACAAAACCCCTGAACCAGACAAAACACATACATCCCCCATGTCACACCCTGACCTAACCAAAATAATAAAGAAAACAAAGAGAACTAAGGCCAGTGCATGACGAGGGGTGTGAATATTTTCTGAAGGTAGTTTAGCTGGAGTTAAGAGAAGATAGCTGGAGTTACACTGAACAAAAATATAAACGTCAAGTGTTGGCTGCATGTTTTATGAGCTGAAATAAAAGATCCCAGAAGTTTTCCATATGCACAAAAAGCTTATTTCTCTCCAATTTTGTGCACAAATGAGTTTACTTCCCTGTTAGTGAGCATTTCTCCTTTGCCAAAATAATCCATCCATCTGACTGGTGTGGCAAATCAAGAAGCTGATTAAACAGCATTATCATTACACAGCTGCATCTTGTACTGGGGACAATAAAAGGCCACTAAAATGTGCAGTTTTGTCAAAAAACACAATGCCACAGATGTCTCAAGTTTTGAGGGAGCGTGCAATTGGCATGCTGACTGCAGGAATGTCCACCAGAGCTTTTGCCAGAAGCTGCCTCCAACGTCATCTTAGATAATTTGGCAGTATGTCCAACCGGCCTCACAACCACATACCACGTGTATGGCGTCATGTGTGTGAGCGGTTTGCTTAAGTCAACTTTGTCAACAGAGTGCCCCATGGTGGTGGTGGGGTTATGGTATGGGCAGCCATAAGCTACGGACAACAAACACATTTGCATTTTATTGATGGCAATTTGAATGCACAGAAATACCGTGACCAGTACCTGAGGCACATTTTTTTATGTATCTGTGACCAACAGATGCGTTATCTGTATTCCCAGTCATGTGAAATCCATAGATTAGGGCCTAATGAATTTATTTCAATTGACTGATTTTCTCATATGAACTGTTCCATACCATAACCCCACCACCACCATGGGGCACTCTGTTGACAAAGTTGACTTAAGCAAACCGCTCACACATATGACGCCATACACGTGGTATGTGGTTGTGAGGCCGGTTGGACATACTGCCAAATTAGTCAAATCTTTGAATTTTTTTAATTTTGCATTTATATTATTGTTCAGCATAATTGGCGACAGCATGTTAAAGCATAAGGTAGAGGACATCCTCCTCCATCTGAGCTCAGTGGGCGTCCAAGGGCCTTGTAATTGTTGTCTAAGGGCTCTCTCTCTGTGTGTTTGTATGTGTAAGGTCGTAGGTTTATTCCAGCACTGCCACCGGTGCATGTGTGTGGTTGGGTATACAGGACATCCCAGCATTGTGTTATTGTTGTCTGAGGCTCACAGGTATGGGAAGGTTTACCCCATAATCCTGAGGTGAAGGTGTCTAGCGTGTCATCTTTTCTGCCACAGGGAGACACAGTTGTTAAGCCCACACAAAGCCCCTCGCTAAAGCCATAGCCTCCCAGGACACTCAACGTCTCTCTTTCTCTCTCTTACCCTCTCTGTTTTTCTTTCTCTGTGTAACCGTCGCTCTGCGCCCTTTAATCCCCTCTCAGTCCAACACTGTATGAAAGCATGTGAGCGAGAGAAATAGAGCAAAAAATAGCAAGCGTTTGTACTAATTGGGCTTAAGTTCATTTCTATATTTTAAAATTCTATAAACAGTAATTTCAAGTGATTGGAGGTGATTGAAAGCAGCATGCAGTCAGAGCAGTGTGCAGGCTGAAAGCAGCATGCAGTCAGAGCAGTGTGCAGGCTGAAAGCAGGATGCAGTCAGAGCAGTGTGCAGGCTGAAAGCAGGATGCAGTCAGAGCAGTGTGCAGGCTAAAAGCAGGATGCAGTCAGAGCAGTGTGCAGGCTGAAAGCAGCATGCAGTCAGAGCAGTGTGCAGGCTGAAAGCAGCATGCAGTCAGAGCAGTGTGCAGGCTGAAAGCAGCATGCAGTCAGAGCAGTGTGCAGGCTGAAAGCAGCATGCAGTCAGAGCAGTGTGCAGGCTGAAAGCAGCATGCAGTCAGATCAGTGTGCAGGCTGAAAGCAGCATGCAGTCAGAGCAGTGTGCAGGCTGAAAGCAGCATGCAGTCAGAGCAGCGTCATCAGAATATCTGACACTAGGGGGAGTATAATGCTGGAATATGAGAACCTAAGATAAACATTACCTAGTAATTCAAGTCGTATAGTAAAGTCATCAGAAATTTCAGTAAGCTGTCAGTGAATAAATATCAGTAAATATTAAAGTGATCAAAACAGCATCAGAAACTTGAATCGACTGCAAAATTGCCTTTGCAATTTATACAGTTTAATTGCTTAATTCATTGCATGATAATTTTGTGGCTTGCAGCTACCATTTAATTAAATTATTAATGAGAAGTGATTGCCTTAATTGCTAAATGTATCTTGTGAACGTACGCATGATGTGCACACACACTTGTGGAAGTGCTGGTGACTGCTTAGATGTCTTTGCAAAACTAATCCTGCTCCAGAGCAGGCCCAAAGCCCTCAGGGCTCCAGCCACACACACACACACACACACACACACAAGTTTTGGCTGCCATTTAAGTTTTGCTCTATCATATTTTGTTAACAGTACACAAGCAATTCATATTTAATGGCAGAGTGTAATTGTCTCTTGTAGAATTGACTTAACTCAGTGGAATTTGATGTGCACCAGATTCATTCATGTAGAAATTAACTGACAAACTTTCATTTGGTCAAAGAGTTTGTCTTTTTGGGGGGTGGAGAGTATTATAATAATACCCAGCATGCTTTGCAACATTTTGGTCATTTAGTAGACACTGTTATCGAGAGCGACTTCAATTAGTGCATTCAACTAAGGTAGATAAACAACTACATGTAAAAAGTTTATGTAACCGTTACTGAGAATGTCATTATAGTTAAACTGGTCTGTTGATTAGTTTACTGTTTCTTAAATGTTAGGTAGCATGAACATAACCACATGCAACATATGGATTTGAGTTAGTATGTGCATCAAAAGTCCCAAAGCAAAGTTACACCTCACTTTCCTATTTTTGGAGTGATTACATAAAACCGATCAGAATGTCATGTCTCCAGGGTGTGATGTCATATGGAGGACCTGGCAAGCCAGTCAAATCAAATCAAATCAAATCAAATCAAATTTTATTTGTCACATACACATGGTTAGCAGATGTTAATGCGAGTGTAGCGAAATGCTTGTGCTTCTAGTTCCGACAATGCAGTAATAACCAACAAGTAATCTAACTAACAATTTCAAAACTACTGTCTTGTACACAGTGTGAGGGGATAAAGAATATGTACATAAGGATATATGAATGAGTGAGTCTACTCCCTATAATGAAAACTCCAACAGAAATAACTTCAAATGTATAACTTCAAATTAAACCAAATCGTTTGCACTCATGATTACTGGTTTCAATTATATTTTCACCAAATTTACAAGCAAATACTTGAATGAATGTATTGTTACAAATCAACTTGCAAGGTTGCTAGCATACTAGCCTTTTAACTTGAACCTTTCTAGCCTGATAACTTTAGCCCTACCAGGCTGAATGAGTCAGCCAGTTGCTATCAACACCCAGCTTACAGCTACATTAAAGTAAACCAAAGTTTTGGAAAAACATGTTGCCATCTAACCACATTTCAAAGAATGTTAACTGCATATAGCTATCTTACCAATCTAGCCAGCCTGCTAACGTTAGCTAATTAGCCATCTAACAATAACGATTTGCCTTGCCAGCCTGATCAGCAAGCTAGAGCCCAACTTCCGTTAGAACACAAATAACCCAACAAAACTAAAACATAACCGCAGATCAAAAGTTAAGAGACTTACAAATTGTTGGCTGGTGACTTTCTGATGGGAAGAGTCATGGAAAATCCAATAGCTATTGGGAGAAAAATCTAAAATAGATAGATTCCAGATGTCAGTCAGCTAGCGTGCTAGCACTAAGCAAAGGTGGGGAAAAAAATTAAACCCTGTAGCCTACTTTAGAGAGAACATGACGAAAAGTTGCCAAAACAGGAAGGAGAACAGACAAGATAATAGCATTACACAATTAGAGCAAGCAGGTATGATTTTCTCTTTTGTTAATAAATATGTAATAACCTCAAAACATAATTAGGTTTGTACTTATAGGCAACCAGATGGTGACTACAAATAATTAACTTAGTCTTTGACCACACTGTGTTACATTGGTGAATAAAAACTCATGCTTCATACCCTTTAAGTCCTGCTGGCTAAGGAGCTGGCAGGGAGGCTCATGAGGGAGCCAGAAGCAGATAGGAGCTGAAAGCTCCCCATTGTTAATTGGAAAATAAAACATTTTAATGTAAATAAGTGTTTTTTTCATTTAGTAGTTCTAAAAATGTTTGTGTAAAAATAACCTGTTTCCATTAGATGTAAGTACTGTCTAAAATTGAATTAACTAGATCCACATTATTATTATTATTATTATTATTTTTGAGTGCACATACAAACACACCAGTCTAAAGTTCCCGAAAGATTCAGGGCATGATGGATCTCTGCATCTGACAGCCAATCGATTTGGAGCAGACAGCTTTCACGGCCCGCTGCCAGAGACGTGTGTGCGTGTGTGTCAGCACTAATCGGAGCAGACAGCCCACTCAGAGAAAGCAGTTCAAGACCTCCACACAGTCCTCTGCATGTCTCCCACCACTTCTCTAAGGTTTACTTCAGGTAGAGCCAGACATTTATCATTCTATTCTCTTCCAGAGAGAGACGGAAAAAAAAGACCAGAGGAAAATAAGTTGATGACAGGCGACAAATGTCCCCTTGTGTGAAGCTGAAGTGTGTATGTCCTAGAGAACACACATTAATTGTGACTGTGGTATTCCAAGATAACACAATGGAATATTTGAGGGGGCAGATCATGATGGGCAGGTCTGTGTCGACGTGTTTGTGTGTGTCAGTGTGTATTTGTGTTTGCATGTGAGTGTGTGTGTGTTGTGTGTGTATATTTTGATATCAGGGATAACAGTAGGGCTAACAAGCCAGTCATAGTGAGAACATGACAACAGGCTGTAACAGCCACAAAGGTCAGAGAAATATGGCCAATGGGGTTTGCTAGGGCCATGCAGGAGTCAAACCCACAACTCTGGTGTTGAAAGCACCATACCTTAACCAACTGAGCCAACTGAGAAGACTCATAAAGGCTTCATAGGAGGTTCATAGAAACTTCAGAACTCCATTTTGAGAACTTCTCCATAGCTGTGTCAGTCAGTCTGTCTGGATTTGTTAGAAGGCAGTCTGCCCAGAGAGACTCAAACTGTCTTATTAATATTCTGAAGAGATAATTGCTTAGCGTTTCTCAGCTCTGTGCAAAGAGAAGGAACGCCAGCTTTTCTCCCATCAGAATTATTAATATAACTGGATGTTAGAAAATAGGAGTGTAGTAAGCAAATATTTAGGACCGAAATGTCCTTCCGATGAGAGCAGATGAGGTGACTGATGTAGTGCTAGGAGGATGTTTGGTGGATTGTTGCATGCGTGTGCCTGTGTGTGTTTGTGTGTGTGTACGTGCCTGCGTGTGTCTATGTGCATGCTTTTGTGTGTGTTTGCAGCCAGCCCAATGACATGCGCACACAACCAGTCAGTCCCAGAGGCACACTGCTGTCTCTCCTCTGACCAGGTCTTAACAGCCAGCAGTAGGTAGAGCAGTAAGTCTACAGCATTACTCTCTCTCTCTCTTTTCTCTTTCTCTCCTCTCTGTGTGCGTGTGTGGTGGTGGTGGTGGTGGTGGTGGTGGGGGGGGGGGGGGGGGGGGGCAGCATTACTTTCCCTCTGTGTGAATTCCTCCATCGTCCCTAAATGTGACAGCTAGCTATAAAACTGTTCAAGTGAAGCATTGCCGGCTATAACTACATTTTCCTACTGAACTGAAACCGATGAGAGATGATGTGAACACACTGACTGATGTACAGAGAATATTTACATACGGTTCTTCATCTGTGGCCTCGTTTTATAAAAGTTAAGGATCAATAATAATGATATCTAATGAGAAGTTGGGGTTTAATTTCATTCATTGAATAATGAGTGTGAGAAATGTTGCACATACTTGAAGAACTTTCATATGGAGTATTCAGTTAGTGTTCTAAACAAGAGCAGCATTCCCCTTGTTTTGCATGAATGGTTCAAACGCTGTTTCTGACAGGTGTTGCGTCTGAAATGCTGAGCTCTTCAAACGCTTCACAACATTCTATATTATTTTGCCACCTTCACTGGCTAAAGAGTGCTCAAGCTTCAAACATCAGAAGACTTATCTGTTTTGCAGTCTCTGGTCATTGAATGGAGTGCTGAGAATCGTCACACAGAAGCTGCCCTGATTGAAACACTCCCTATCAGACCTGGCAGTGTGCCAACCACCACACATCACAAAACACACACACACAGACACACATCAAAGCCTGGTCTGACCTCGGCCTGCATACCTGCCTACACTCCACCGATAACAGTCTTATTTGAAACCCAAGAATACCCACCTCCTCCTCTTCACCTCTCTTCCTCTATCCCTCCTTTCATCTCCAACGCACTCTCTTCCACTAATCCTCCGTTGCTTCCACCTCTCTCCACTTCCCCTCTCCATCCTTGATGATTGAGAGCAAAACAAGATGGGCACATAAAAGATGTGTTTTAAGTTGTCTCCAGTGACTGTGTGTGTGTGTGTGTGTGTGTGTGTGTGTGTGTGTGTGTGTGTGTGTGTGTGTGTGTGTGTGTTGGAAATAAGGCAAGAAGAGATCAGAGAGATAGATTTCCGGTGCTTATTGTGGTAACTAATTGAAGTTAAAAAACGATTTGATGATGGAATTTGTTCCAAATTGAAAGTGTTGGATGTTATTGATTACTGTAGCTCCAAGAATGACTAATTGCAACAGCATACAAAGGTAGAGAAATTCCCCTTGGCTCGTAAACCTCATTAAAAGGGTTGTGGACATAACTTGCAGAGCATTACAAGCTTGTGGACGTCATCAATGAAATCCTTGCAATTCTAAGGGGAATTTTTGGGATAAAACAGGCTTTAAACTTTGAGGAGACAAAGGGGGAAAAAATGTTTTAAATGCTTGACGTTGTATTTTTCTTATTAGTTTTAGTTTACTTAATGTGTGGGTGCAGCATGGGTGATGCAGGTTGGGGGGTAGAGGGGGGGAATGACATTGAGTCCGGTCCAGTAAGAGATATGATCCAAATAGAGACCCAAAACAACATGGTGCTAAAAGGATCGGAACTGTTAGACCATGACTCTGAGATTCCATTCCCATTATGATATGTGGCAGAAAAGTACTCAACACTTCAATCATTAACACTGGCAATAAAATCTCACATCCTCTGTTTATTTTTCTGTCTTTCTCTCTTTCTCTCTCTTTCTACCTGTCTCGCTCTCTGTCTGTCTCTCTCACTCGTTCTCGCCTTCCAACTGTCACGGCATGGCGGCATGACCTGCATCCCAAATAGCACCTTATTCCCTATTTAGTGCACTTCTTTTAACCAGGGCCCATAGGGCAATCCAGGTTACATCCCTACATTATAATAAACATGCTGGTTGAAGTTCATGTTGGTTAATCCCGTAGCTGCCATCAATGTAACGCCAGCGCGTTGTTGTAATGGTGTTCAATATTGGTGCTGTAGTAATGAACATTTATCACATAAATAATTAAACAAGTTGATTGGCTGTCCTTTTCCTGTGTTATTCCAGTAAAGAGATTGGATGTCGTTCTTAGGACACTCATATTGATATAGTATAATATACTATTGATAAAGTATAACCACATACTATGTCCTCTACTTTAGTTTCAGAATCCTTGTTTGATTACTTTGGGCCGAGATTCCAATACGTCCACACATTAGCATTTCTGCTGCTGCAGAAAACTGCTGAAATTAAGAAAAAAGAGAAAATGTCTGGACGAAAGCTGGAAAACTTAAGTTGCACTTCTTTGAAATATTCAAAGGTGTGTCTGGGCTTTAGGCACCTCTTAAAGCAGGCGTACACTAAGCACACTGACATATAGACAAATACACAAGTCCCTGGCAGGCCACTAGTGTCTCTACAAATTCATCTCGCTCACCTTTCCTGAAACCACTTTTACAGTAAAATATACAGTATATTGAATTAGTAAAAGACTCCTGCAGTAGCTCTCATCAAGAGGTAGTGTAATGGAATGAAGCAGTGTTGACCAAATCAGACCAGGTCCTGCTCTTGCTTATGTTAAATGAGCAGTGCTCCTGGCTTGGGATTCGGGTGGCTTTCATATCCTTTGCTTCACACACAGTATACCTGACTTTGAACAGTCAATTCCAAAGATTCTGATTGAATGAAAGATGGGTGTGCTGTGCCCAACTTCATGGTCTTTATGCAAGAAGTCTGTAGGGGCAGATTATTGTAAATTGTAAGGGCAGATTATGGAAGAGAAAATCCCACATTCACTGAGAGTATAGTCTCTTGATATTTCATTCAATTTGTATCAGCAACAGAGGTCACAAGTCATGGTTTGAAAAAGATTGAGTGGGATTTCCCCATTGGGCATTCTCATTACACAAGCAGTTTTCTGATAGAATTCCCACTTACTGAAAGTAGTCTAGATAGTTCATTCATTTTGGAGCAGTAGCAGAGGTCGCAGGTTTGAAAAAAAGACTGCTTTCAGTGAGAGTTAATTTCTCTTCTCTCAAAACTGTCACCGGGTGAGATGAGAAACTGTCACCGGGTGTGATGAGAATGGTCATTGGGACTAAGCTGTATGTCCTTTGTTTAAATGGAACACCATCCTACCCATGTCTAGGCTATTATAGTGCAGCATGCCTCTGTCTACCAAGGGGTCTGGACCTTTCTGGAAGGTAGCCTAGTGGTTAAGAACGTTGGGTCATTAACCGAAAGGTCGCAGGTTCGAATCCCTGGGACAACTAGGTTAAACAAAACATTCTGTTGATGTGTCCTTGAACAAGACACTTAACCCTAAGTTGCTCTGGATAGGAGTGTCTGCTAAAATAAATAAAGAATGAGTTAGTGACTTTGCCATATAACTGCAGGATTGTTGGTTCAAGGCCTTTGGAGTTTAAGTTAAAACCAATGTCTTGCCATCTGCAGTTGGAGGAGAGCCACCAGGAAAAGGGCTGAGGAGAACAGGGCAAGGGAATCATCAGTGAACACAGAGATCATCTACTGAGTGGAACAAGGGAAGAGGACCAAGAGGTGCCAATATCATGTAGCTACAGGGCAGATGTTGAGTGCATAAAGGTGCCATGTGAGACATGTATACGTGTGTGGTCAGCAGCTGAATAATCAAACAGTACACTTTCCCTAAACTTTTCCTCCACAGGTCTGCATGAGCTGTAAGGCCCATTTCTTCCTGTTTTGAAACAGTCCAAAAAAAAATCTGGCAAAACTGACTGCAAATTGAGGACAAAGGAGATGTAAATCAAAGATGGAACACATTTTTCTAACAAAACAAAACTCCTTCCAAAGACTCATTTGAGTGGTTTTATTTTAACTGGCAATGACTACATGAACAGAGAATAAATAGCCTGGTAGTTACTGTTATTTTACATGGTTTACCCACAATTGTCCCTTTATTTAGTATCACAAGCTGAATTGACATTTTGGCTAATTTTGACACAGAGGTCCATAAACCACTTATTTTCTTCCCAAAGAATGGAACATATCTGTAGTCCTTCAATAACAGTATTTTAATGCTTCACAATGCGAAGTGCTCTTCTTCAGTATAAATATAAAGATACATCACATCCAAGATATGTTCAACAAATACAGTAGATGCTGGTTATATAATAATAATAATAGTGAACTTTTTACAAAGTTTGTCATCATAAAATAAAATAAGACCACATATACATAAAATATACATTCTTGCACTTGACAGTGCATATAAAAATAATCATGTAACTATGATTTTTTTTAATGAATCTTTTTAGAAATAATAACAATACAAAAAGATCATTTCAGTTTATTTCAGTTCGTGCATGAGCATTTGCACTCAGATATAATGGGGTACTGAACTGGTATCCAAGCGCATTTCAGACCTCCTTTTCTCTGCAGGCACCTCCATCGTAAGATCGTAAAATGGGCCGATTTGGCAGGTTTGCAAACCATCCCTTCAGGGACGGAACAAGAACGCTTATTGTAGCAGCTCCCCACCTTCACGTAGCGCGGCCAGAATCTGTTCCCGAGGTCGTTCCATGTATAAACAACTGGACAGAAGGCGTAAGACCACAGCCACAGTTGCAGCCTTCTTCTAAGTTTTTTACTGGGCTTGTGCTTCTTGCCGTGCTGGATCTCAAACTCCATGGCTTTGATCTCCTTGGGCATCGCGCCGGACGGCTTCTGACGTATCTCCGAGTCGCTCAGGTCCTCGTTGCCCGAGTACTTGTCCTCTGGCGGGGTAATGGACATGAAGTGTGGGTCGAAGTGACTACCCAGGGTGGATCTGAGTTCGGTCTCGTTCAGGTCCCGTTCTTTTGGATCCAGGACAGGGTCTGGGTCCTCTTTGAGCTCCACTATGGGGAGAGTGTCGCTGGGGATGGGACGGAGGAGGTAGTAGTGTTGGCACATGACCTCCTCAATTCTTAACCCGAGGGACAGAACCAGCATGGACATGGCCAGAAAATAGTACGAGTTATCCATATCTCAAGTAACAATAGTTCCAATTTATATATAGAATATAAAAGTCTAATCCTTAGAGGTTTGAAATTATCATCCGTTTTCCCCCGAGGGGGAGAGGTTGCGTGTGGATAAGTCACGATGCGCCCCGTAGTCCAGCGCACGTCGTCACGCACGCGCTCGACCCGGTGATCACGTCGTCACGCACGCACCCGGTGATCTGTTTAACTCCACGAAAAACTTGCTCTCAGAAAGTTTCAGCTGGCTGGAGCCTATTCACCATAGCAACCGGCAACTGCAGTCAGAGAGGAAAGTTGACGCGCTGAGCCAGTGGAGAGTTTCGCTGCGTAACTTGAGTCCATGACACGCGTCTAACTGGTTAGAATGAAGTCCTTCACTTTAACAAGACGGCAAAACGCACTTTCAAAGCACTTTCAACGAAAAGGTTGAACCATACCCATTAGTGTCAGAAGCATGAACCGACTTGGCTGCATTTCCCCTGGGCTTTCCCGTGCATAAAATGCGTCAGGTCCTGGTTTCTCTGCTTTCTCACTAGTCTCAGCGTTGGGTCCTGTTGGTTTCTGGGTGTCCGCATGTTGTCTGGGGCTAGGCGATGCACTGGTCGGTGCCGGACGCCAAACTGAGCCGCATCTGGCTCCGACGATATATCCACGCGCGCCGTGATGTAATCCTTCAGACTACACCTCCCTCTCTCTCTCCCTCTCTGTCAATTCAATTGAAGGGCTTTATGTCTCTCCCTCTATCGCTCTCTCTCCTATCCCTCTCTCTCCCTCTCTGTGGGTCTCTGTGCTAACCAAGAGGCTGGGGGGCCAAAAAGACCCTACACCTCCCACTCTCCATCTCGCCTTCCCTCCCTCTTTTTCCCGGGGGAGGCGAGGCGTTTGGGGGGAGTCCGGTTCCCCACCACTAGTAAAACGCAGACATGAGTAGCCCATATCTCTCTAACTTTATTTACACTAACTTTATTAATGCATGTTCATAATAAAAATAAATATGACATGCACCCAAACCTGGCGCATTAAATTCTAGTGCAATAACACATCATTTAAAAAATTGGCTGATTCGTCTCATAGATTAGAATAGGCCTACCAGCGGTGTCATAAATCAAGCGACAGTTCAAGTTCAACAGCGGAGGTGCCGAGAGCCTTCTCTTCTAGACAGACAAACTGCGAGTTTTTTTTTACGAGGGCGCCTGTCCTGAAGACGGCTGGTGCCAGAGCGATGTTTATTTTATAACTCTCTCCAGTTAGATGCTCTCAACGTGTGTTTAGACTTATCCAGGACGGAGGAGAGTGAGCAAAGTAGGCTACTCCATTTCATTACCAATATTATTTATCCTTTTTATTGGACAAGGAAGCCTCTATAGATTTGTTCTTCTTCAGTTCAGGAAACAAAGTGGACAAAGTGTTTAATTGACAGAAACACGACTTAATTCATTAGGGTCAGGCGGGACTTTTAAGGAGGGAAAAGGTGACAAAGTATACCAGGCTGACATTGTAAAATCCTTTATAGGCTCAGTTAATTCCGGGGTCTAATAAATGAACGGTAGAAGCAGAGAAAAGTACTTAAACGGTCACAATTCAATTAGTCAGACGGACTTCCACGGAGCCATGCGCCAGGCTTGGCTCGCGCTGCCTTCTCTCGCCAAAGGCAAACCATTGGAATGTTTGCGCATGTAGTAAAGGTTGAATTATGGCCCAGATAAAAAACAACTCTTGTCTACGACGCTAATGCTGAAAAGTCCAGCGCCCAGATAAAGGGGCGTCTGTGCTCTCTCGGCTCAACCGCACGAGACATGGACAAATAAGTCCTAGAATGTCAGGAACTTGTTTTAGTTCCAACTGCGAGGGCTGCGGCGACCTGACCGCGGGAATTAATAGCGTTATTTCATAGTGACAACTTGCTGACACAATGTAGTACGCTACTAGACTCACCTAGTGTGGTGATAGTGGATACATTTTATAGGCCTATACATTATAGATTTCTAATCATCATTTTCCAATCATTGATGTCTCAAACGAATTAATGCAAATTATGGGAATTAATTTGCATTCATTTGCAACTTTTTTTTCACATTTGTATACTATTTGACTAGGCCACCAGCATACATATCAACTGAGTCACTTTCTACAGGAAGAACTAGAGAACCAATCTCCCAATGTTATTTTTTTTGCAGCCCAACCCCCTCTTTTCCTCATTCACTTTTTAAATTGACCTTGGCCTAATTTTCTGGCCTAGTGGTGTGACAGTATGTGAAGGGAGGCAGGCGCCAGTGATAGCCTATCTCTCTGTACAAAGGAAGTTAAGGGCAAAACGGTGATTCTCAGATAAGGGTCTTTCCTGTCAGGCTGCATAGGAACCCTGTCTATGCCACCATGACAAAGTGGCCAAGCGTCTCACGAAACCTACTGACCCCAAGGGGAAAATTGAAGTTTAATTCAGATTCATGACTGTACATTAGTGAGTGGCCTATGCACCTAACACGGAACCCAACGCGTGCACCATCGTGCATAAATATACTTTGTCCCCCCACACCAAACGTGATCACGACACACAGATTAAAATATCAAAACAAACTCTGAACAGGTCTTGGGGACAGGTCGAAAAGCATTAAACATTTATGGCAATTTAGGTAGCTAGCTTGCACTTGCTAGCTAATTTGTCCTATTTACAGTGCCTTGCGAAAGTATTCGGCCCCCTTGAACTTTGCGACCTTTTGCCACATTTCAGGCTTCAAACATAAACATATAAAACTGTATTTTTTTGTGAAGAATCAACAACAAGTGGGACACAATCATGAAGTGGAACGACATTTATTGGATATTTCAAACTTTTTTAACAAATCAAAAACTGAAAAATTGAGCGTGCAAAATTATTCAGCCCCTTTACTTTCAGTGCAGCAAACTCTCTCCAGAAGTTCAGTGAGGATCTCTGAATGATCCAATGTTGACCTAAATGACTAATGATGATAAATACAATCCACCTGTGTGTAATCAAGTCTCCGTATAAATGCACCTGCACTGTGATAGTCTCAGAGGTCCGTTAAAAGCGCAGAGAGCATCATGAAGAACAAGGAACACACCAGGCAGGTCCGAGATACTGTTGTGAAGAAGTTTAAAGCCGGATTTGGATACAAAAAGATTTCCCAAGCTTTAAACATCCCAAGGAGCACTGTGCAAGCAATAATATTGAAATGGAAGGAATATCAGACCACTGCAAATCTACCAAGACCTGGCCGTCCCTCTAAACTTTCAGCTCATACAAGGAGAAGACTGATCAGAGATGCAGCCAAGAGGCCCATGATCACTCTGGATGAACTGCAGAGATCTACAGCTGAGGTGGGAGACTCTGTCCATAGGACAACAATCAGTCGTATATTGCACAAATCTGGCCTTTATGGAAGAGTGGCAAGAAGAAAGCCATTTCTTAAAGATATCCATAAAAAGTGTTGTTTAAAGTTTGCCACAAGCCACCTGGGAGACATGCCAAACATGTGGAAGAAGGTGCTCTGGTCAGATGAAATCAAAATTGAACTTTTTGGCAACAATGCAAAACGTTATGTTTGGCGTAAAAGCAACACAGCTGAACACACCATCCCCACTGTCAAACATGGTGGTGGCAGCAATAAATGTCGTTCCACTTCATGATTGTGTCCCACTTGTTGTTGATTCTTCACAAAAAAATACAGTTTTATATGTTTATGTTTGAAGCCTGAAATGTGGCAAAAGGTCGCAAAGTTCAAGGGGGCCGAATACTTTCGCAAGGCACTGTAGCTAGCTTGCTGTTGCTAGCTAATTTGTCCTGGGATAGAAACATTGAGTTGTTATTTTACCTTAAATGCACAAGGTCCTCTACTCCGACAATTAATCAACGCATAAAACGGTCAACCGAATCGTTTCTAGTCATCTCTCCTTCTAGGCTTTTTCTTCTCTTGACTTTATATTGTGATTGGCAACTTTCATAAATTAGGTGCATTACCGCCACTGACCTCGTTCGACTTTCAGTTACCCACGTGGGTATAACCAATGAGGAGATGGCACGTGGGTACCTGCTTCTATAAACCAACGAGGAGATGGGAGAGGCAGGACTTGCAGCACGATCTGCGTCACAAATAGAACTGACTTCTATTTTAGCCCTTGGCATTGCTGATGCTCGTTGGCGTGCGTGAGCAGTGTGGGTGCAATAATTGAATAATATAGATTTCTAAAACCATTTTGCAACGTGAGCTGTGTAGTCAGCCTATTAAAGCTAGAATCCTTAATTGAAACAATAACAAAGCCACACCCCGCCTCTGTTTTGGTAAAAAGCTGAGGGATGGGCCTGGAGAAATGTAACCACTCTCAAATTCATAGGCAGAGCTATGGATGCAAGGACTGGCCATTCATGATATCAACATTATAGTTTTAACCATGTTTTGAGGCTTTACAGTTTCATTGTTTACAAACATTGGAGTAAAGCTTATGGGGGGGTTATGGCGTTGAACTGATATGTTTTTAGTGCTCTCCTCCCAATTTTGGCTAAACTTTTGAATTATTTCAATCTCTTATTTTAAATCCTCATAACACGAACAACAATTTCAGGCATATCTACATCCGTTATGGATCGACTAAAAATAGTCCTCCTATAACAAGAAGAACATCTCACATCGACAACGTGGTCCAGGCTAGGCCAGTTAGCCCTGCTAATTCAGCCAGCTCTACTAACCCAGTTAGCCCTGCAAGCTCTTGACACCAAGAGTCTGACATGACAACCTAAACTACAACCAGAATCAAGGGATTTTGGAAGCAATCTCTGTCATGCGGGCAGACTTTTCCACTAAACTCGAAGGTGTCCGAACAGGGATTAGTGAGGTTAAACGTGACCTTCAAGCCTACGCTTGGACGAAGCAGAGGAATGCATTAGCATGGTGGAAGATACCGTCATCACTGTCAAAACAACGACCGAAAAGTTGGAAAACAGGTGGCAGACCTTACTTCAAAACTAAGCTCGCTCGAGAATCACCACAGGTCTAATTTGAGACTAGTTAATCTACCCAAAAAAGTGGAAAATGGCTTCCTGAGGCATGTGGGCCTGACAACTTTCCAGACCTCCTGCACATTGAATTAGCCCATTGGCTTCCGGCTCCTACAGGACCAAGTAACCACCCATCTCCTCTGATCCTTATCGTGAAGTTTCTCAACTTTCAATACAAAGTCTGAGTGATGCGGAAGGGCTAAGGGCAATGTGATGTATGGGGACCAAGAGATCATGTTCTTCCCTCACCTATCCGAGGACCTGCACCGAAAAAGAAAAGGCTACGACAGGGTCAAATGCCAGCACAGGTCCCTCAACATTGCCTATGGAATAGCCTTCCCAGCATAACTACATCTGACTTACAATGGACAGTCACACGGGTTTGAATCTCCCTCTCAAGCCGAGGCGTTCATCAACGTGGCATACAACGTGATTCTTTTTCCTAGTCATGTTGCTGCTGTGAAGTTCACCACCACTCTGGACTACGGAGAATTTAACCACCTTGGATTATGTGACTGTTGGCAAGCTAACTAACATTAGCCAATGTATTAGCTGCTACTGTAGTACTGTAGCTAGCATAACAGTTAAGTGAATAATATGGCGAGCTAGCCCACTCAGTTTCCTTATATTATTTGTAGCCTGTATGTGCTCATCAGTTAGCTCAGTTTCATCTATATGACATGTTTATGTTTACTTTTGTTATATTGATAATTCTCTTCCATTGGATTACATAAAACACTGTAAAATGCCGGCAAAGATGTTTAGCTCCATGTCAACGGACTCAAAATGTCTAACTTTACCTCGCTTATTTAGCCAGTGAGCCAGCCTTAACACAGTGGGACCTTATTCGTTCATCCTGCACCATGAGAAGCATCAGGACTACTTTATATGAACACTCAAGTTTCGATCATATCCTTGAACTAAAATGATTGACAGTCACTTGCAAGCCTGACATCAACATCATGTGCAAAGGGCCTTTGGGTAACGTAGCACATATTCAATGGTATCTCTTTTACTCACGTAGCCTGTTCATTTCTGATCTTTGATACTTTTTTGGGTTTATAATCTTACAATGGTGTGCTACATTAACACTATATGAATGGGCAATTTTGGTAACTACTAGCAGCAGACCCTATGTTGTGGATCATCTACCACTATTTTGTACTTTCCATACTGTAACATTAACATTAGTCAGGCTTCACTAACTAGCATTACTGTTTTAGGTGAAGCTATATTTTGCTACTTTTCAAATGAGTACTACGTGATATTTCACATATCATCTTGCTAGATATGCCTTTTGTTGTGATATTTCACATAACATCTTGCAAGATATGCCTTTTGTTTTGTTTTTGAGGAGTAATGGCCAAGAGAAGACAGGATACACTTTGTTTTGTTTAGCATCACTTAGGTTAGTCTGCTCCATTTAATGAATCAGTCGTCCACCAGGCTGCATTCTACGATTAGGGGGAGGTGGGAGAGGAAGCGTTGGGTGTCTCGGGTAGGGAGACAAGGGAATGGGGTTCAGTGTTTTACTATTAGGATAGATTTATGTTTGTTTGTTCCAACAGATCTTTACATATTTTCCTCACTACAAAATATGCATGGGGTCCTTGTGGTTACTAAACATTTTAGATATGCCTTTATGATATAGCTTATTCCATGTTTACATATTTGGTTAAACTACTTCAAATGTAAAACTGAAATTTACTTTGTGGAATGTCCATGGTGTTTGTAAATTATCCAAGCTTAAACAGGTTATTACTAGGCTTAAACAACTTCATTAATTTGCCTCCTGAGTGGCGCAGTGGTCTAAGGCACAGCATCGCAGTGCTAGCTGTGCCACTAGAGATCCGGGTTAGAGTCCAGGCTTTGTTGCTCACAATTGACCCAGCATCGTCCGGGTTAGGGGAGGGTTTGGCCGGCCGGGATATCCTTTTCCCATTGCGCTCTAGCGACTCCTGGGGTGGGCTGGGCGCATGCAAGCTGACCAGGTTGCCAGGTGTACGGTGTTTCCTCCGACACATTGGTGTGGCAGGCTTCTGGGTTAAGTGGGCATTGTGTCAAGAAGCAGTGCGGCTTGGCTGGGTGGTGTTTTGGAGGACACACGGCTCTCGACCTACGTCTCTCCCGAGATCGTACGGGAGTTGCAGCGATGTGACAAGACTGTAACTACCAATTGGATACCATGAAATTGGGGAGAAAAAGGGCTAAATAAAAAAAGACAACTTCATTCATCTATTGTGTTCCTACAAGAAACTCACTTGTTGAAGGATGAACTACTTAAAGTACGCAGGAGATGGCAAGGGCAAGTAATAGCATCCTGTTTCTCCTCTCATTCTCGTGGTGTTATATTTTTAATTCACAAATCTGTTCTGTTTCAAGTGGATAATACTATAACTGACACAGCTGGTAGATACATTTTGATACAGGGAACTCTTTTGAATGAGCGTATTAATCTGGTTAATATTTATGGTCCTAATGATGATTAGTGCCTCCCTTCCTGGTAATGTCCTAATGGCAGGGGATTTTAATTGCACTCTTGATCGTCATTTAGATCGCTCCTTTGGTTTAGACACTTCCCAATCTCAGAGTATAAAGAAATTACAGCATTTCATAAAGGACTTAAATCTATGTGAACCTTGGAGGACTCAGAACCCAAGTATCATGTTACTCGTCGACATTTAAATCAGATTCTTGGATAGACTACTTTTTAGTTTCTTGCTCATTGTAGCAGGAAGTGGATATGATAGTATTGTTCTAAGTGACCATTCCCCTGTGTCATTATTCTATAGGGATACAAAACTAGTAAAAGGATCCTCTAGATGGCATTTGCATCCGTGGTGGTTACAGGACACAGACTTCTTACGTTACGTTGGAACACTGACCAAACGTCAGCGAGTACCAGATGGGAGGCCTTCAAAGCATATATTAGGTGGCAAATGATACGATTTACCAGTTTCAAATCAATTCAATCTGAAAATGAGAGGGATGGACAGCAAAATCAGAGAATTGGGGAGGAAAGCTTTTTTGGATAACTCAGTAAAAGTAAATAAGGAATTATTAGTTCTAAAAGCTCAGTATGAAGAACTCTCCACCTCAAAGGCTGCAAACAGATTAACGAGTCTGAAACAGTCTTTCTATAATCAAGGTGAAAAACCTGGTAAATTGCTGGCCTGGTGGATTAAGAAGTTAAATTCAGACAGAGCCATTAATGCAATTCATAAATTACAAGGACAATTATCAATGGATCCTGTAGAAATAAACCAAAAATGTGCTTCCTACTACCACACACTTTACAACTCTGAATCTCCTGAGAACTTAACTAATCAGACATAACTTTTGTATGGTCTTGATTTTCCCTCTATTTCAGAAGGCACAAAATTGGATCTGGAAAAGGAATGCTGTTGAAATATCTGATGCTATTTCCAATATGAAGGGAGGTAAAGCGACAGGTCCAGATGGGCTCCAAATTGATATTTATAAGACATTTAAGGTCAAACTTCTAAGTCCACTTTTGGATATGTATGCTGAATCATCTCAGCAAGGTTGTTTCCCCCCCTCTTGAAGGAGTGCTATAATGACTCTCATTCTGAAGTCTGATAAATCCCCAACAAAATGTGAAAGTTACAGACCAATTTCTCTTCTGAACTCAATTTTTTTCCTGAAGCCTTAGCCAGGACGGACATTGGATAGAGTGCTCCCATATCTAATACACAAAGACCAAAATGGCTTCATGAAAAACCGTCAAGGTTTTCACAATGAAAGGAGAGTACTAAACACAGTGCATATGTGTGAAGGGCCCCCTGATACTGCCATACTCTCACTTGATGCAGAGAAGGCATTTGATCGAGGTTAAGGGGTCTTGTTTATTTGAAGTGCTTAAGAGATTTGGTTTTGGGAAGTGCTTCTATAAATGGATTAGGATATTACATACCGAACCCCACTACAGAAGTTGCCACTAACAACTTGATTTCATAAACTTTTAAGCTTTTTCGGGGCGCGAGACAAGGATGTCCGGCCAGTCCTGGACTCTTTCTTTTAGCAAAAGAACCCTTTGCCGTTGCAGTAAGGGCCCACCCGTCAATTAGTGGAATTAAAACATTGTATTTTGTACATCGAGTGGCCCTGTATGCCGATAATACCCTCTTATTCCTAACAGATCTAAATAATTCTCTCTCTCCAATTTAATTAATAACTTTGGTTAGTTTTCTGGGTTTAAAGTTAATAAAACCAAATCTTCTATCCTTTTCCTCAACAAGCAAGAGAGACTGACACTAGTTGTACATCATCCATTTGTGAATACAGAACAAGGTCTCACATATCTTGGTATTAAAATCACACCAGAAATTAGTTCCTTGAGTTCAACAAATTATGAACCCATGGTAACGAGTGTAACAGAATCCATCAACAGATGGACATAATTGCCATTATCTATTATTGGTTGAATAAATATAATTAAGATGAATATTCTGTCCAAATGTTTTTATCTATTTCAATCAATTCCTCTTTCTCCACCATCTTAAATTTTCCCAAAGAGCAGAAGGCCATTCTCAAATGTTATCTGGAGCAACAGAAAACCAAGGTTTAGACTTTCTCTTCTTTATTTGCCCTATGATAGAGGGTTGCAACTTCCAAACCTACAAGCCTACTGGGCTGCACAACTTAGGGCTGCAATATTTTAGAAACCATACTTACTGTACCCTGGCTGCAGACTGAAATGCTGCCCACAAAAGGCTTAACTTTGCATGGATATTTGTACTGTATTATCCAGTTTTACACCAATTTGGGGCAATGACAATTTCACACCTGGTAAAAATGACTTGGGGTTTAAAGAATGGACAAGAAAATGTATTGTTAAAGTAATGGACATATACAATGAAAAAGGGCTCATGTCATTTGAATAACTAAAGGGAAGATTTAACGTACCACAAAACCATTTTTTTAAATACTTACAATTGAAAGCTTTATTTTTTCCAGTCTATAACAATCTGCCCTAGAATCTCATTTGACCACTTTAGAAATGCTCTCTGTTGAAATGTGTTATGGGAGAGGTCAAATGACACCATTATATGGGAAAATGGTAGCTACTCAAAGACAACTCTGATAGTAAGAGACTTCAGTGGATACAAGATATGCAGGAAGATATTTCAGCAGAGGACTGGGGTATGATATGCTCTAGAGCTCAGATACAGACAATGAACACCCGCCTGAGATTGTTGCAATACAATTGGATAATGAGAACATATATCACCCTGTAAAGCTCCACAAATTTGACCCTAATATCCCAGACCTGTGTGTTAAATGTTAGATGCATTTAGGCACCTTGTATACCTGTGGGAATGTGCTGAGATACAAACATTCTGGAGCTCAGTACTGCACTATATCTCTAAGATTACCTCTACCCCAATACAACAAATCCCTAAACTTTGCATCCTACATTTTTACCCAGAGAACATCTCTTTACATAGGAGAAAATGGTTGACCTCTGTCTATTACAAGCTACTGTAGATGTTCAATTGCTCTCCACTGGAAGTATGTCAGTTCCCCCTCACTAGGTCATTGGTTCAAATAATTCATGTCAAGCCTGGCTCTTGAAAATATGTACTTATATAGTGAAAAATACATCTGTGACTGCATATTATACTTTTTTATCTATTTGAATTCTTGGAAATGTTAAGACTATTATTATTATTTTTTTGTGAATGTTTGGTTGGGTCTATTTAGGTTGGGGTGGGGGTATGTGTGAAAAAAATAAAAAATAAAGTTGTATTTTTGTAATTGTTGATTGTTCTATTTGGAACGAATAAGTATATTTGTTTAAAACATTTTTTTTAAAGGCTTATATTTTGAGGTCTGACGGGGTAGGACAGTTGAACCAAGCTCATGAGTCATTTCTAGGTTATATTCTTCAAGAATCAATTGGTATATCATTAATTTATAAGTCCAAAAATGGATGTAGCAACTAAGGATTGCAGCTTTAAAGGAGCCAAGGGCTTAATCTAATTAAATCAATGAATTTAACATGAACGTTTGTATTTGTCCATAGATGGTGGCTTTAACTTTGTTGACCATACTGATCCATTGCAGAACAAAGTAACTATTTCAGTATAGGCCTATTGTACAACTGTCTAACTTTTAAACAAACGTTCCAGTGCTGAGTCAAAGTGTTTACCTGGTTTAGGTGGCCAACGTGCCGGCAAAATGGTGGCACGAGGCAACACAACTTTGTATTTTAACTACATTTTGTCATGTATAGAGTATTAGCTTCCGTTATCATCAAATGAAGCCCCATAGTCATTACGACTTTCTGTATATTCCAATTTGCTCCTTGAGTGTGTTTTTTCCCCTCTTCTTTCCACTACGGATGGAGATCCACATGGTTTCAATCAGATTTTCCTTAGATTTTCCAGAGGATGACTGCTACAGCCCAGCGCAGTAGATCACGGGCCGCTGTGGACACGTCGTCTGAAGCAGTGGCCGGCAATAATGCCACACACGTATATATTACACACACAATGGATGCCCGCACGTACACATGCACAGACACACACAAAATACAGTACGTTTGCTCTGATGTTCAAATACAAAGTCTTGTTAATCTTAATGGTGAATCAACAGGCCTCCCAGGTCGAGAGAGAGTAGTTATTTGCTACTGTTGTGACCCTAGATAAAGATTGAAACGTCATTTGTTTGTTTTTGTGTAATTCTCCTCACAGACCTTTGATGGTCTGACAACAAGGCAATTTGGACGGTCCATTTGGGTGCGAAGGCTTCAGGGTGGCAGCCAAGGGTCAATTCATAAACACACACATACGTTGAACACACACACACATAAAGAGAGATACAAATAAAGAGTAGCACTCTTTTGTTTCTGTCTTCCACCCCTTTCTCTCCCTCTCTCAAGCCTGGCCAAATATATTATTTTTTTTAAACTAAAAAAACACTAGATTCACAATACACTACTTCACAGTAGTGCATTATTTCAAATTCCTTCCCTCTCTCTTGGGAAACACGCCCGGTTGAAAATCAGAAATTCATGGAATTGTTTTTCAATGCATTGTCTTGCATTGAGATGGATAGAGTGATGAATAGTGAGAGTGAGAGAGAGAAAGGGAGTGAAAAAGAAACAGAGAGAGAAAATGTACAGTGTGCAGACCTCTTACTGCCAAGCGTTGTCTGCTGCTCTGCCCATGACCTTGCAAAGGTAGAGAGACGGATGGATAGAGGCAGATTGATTAAGGGATAGATAGATAAATAGATAGATGCAGTCCCTTTTCTGACAGGCCACTGTGAGAGTGCCAACCCCCGTCAGCTCGGCAGCTAGCGAGGGCAGCTCTGGGACCGCGATCCTGTGGCTTGGATTGGCGCTCCCCAGTGCTCCGAGGTGCTCCAATGGGAATATTCCCTGCCAAAAGTGGTGTGAGATTCCAGTCGGTTCACACCCCACCATCACACAGTCCCACATGGCATCCCTACTCGGTCCCCTTAACTACAGATCACTGTGCCACCCGCCAGCAGTGAGAGGGATGTTGAGTAGGGAGACTGGTGGGGAGCAGCGGTCTAAGGCACTGCATCTCAGTGATAAAGGTGTCACTACTTACCCTGGTTCGATCCTGGACTGGATCGGGAGTCCCATAGGGCAGCGCACAATTGGCCCAGCATCGACTGGGTTAGGGGAGGGTTTGGCCGGGGTAGGCCGTCATTGTAAAATAAGAATATCTTCTTAACGGACTTGCCTAGTTAGAAAAAAAGGTTAAATAAATCAAATAAAAATGCAGGGAGAGGGGTGCTTAGCAGGGAGAGGGGTGTGGAGCAGGGAAAGTGGTGTGGAGCAGGGAAAGTGGTGTGGAGCAGGGAAAGTGGTGTGGAGCAGGGAAAGGGGTGTGGAGCAGGGATAGGGGTGTGGAGCAGGGATAGGGGTGTGGAGCAGGGAGAGGGGTGCTTAGCAGGGAGAGGGGTGTGGAGCAGGGAAAGTGGTGTGGAGCAGGGAAAGTGGTGTGGAGCAAGGAGAGGGGTGTGGAGCAGGGAGAGGGGTGTGGAGCAGGGAAAGTGGTGTGGAGCAGGGAAAGTGGTGTGGAGCAAGGAGAGGGGTGTGGAGCAGGGAGAGGGGTGTGGAGCAGGGAGAGGGGTGTGGAGCAGGGAAAGGGGTGTGGAGCAGGGAGAGGGGTGTGGAGCAGGGAGAGGGGTGTGGAGCAGGGAAAGGGGTGTGGAGCAGGGAGAGGGGTGTGGAGCAGGGAGAGGGGTGTGGAGCAGGGAGAGGGGTGTGGAGCAGGGAAAGGGGTGTGGAGCAGGGAGAGGGGTGTGGAGCAGGGAAAGGGGTGTGGAGCAGGGAAAGGGGTGTGGAGCAGGGAGAGGGGTGCTTAGCAGGGAAAGGGGTGTGGAGCAGGGAGAGGGGTGTGGAGCAGGGAAAGGGGTGTGGAGCAGGGAGAGGGGTGCTTAGCAGGGAAAGGGGTGTGGAGCAGGGAGAGGGGTGTGGGGCAGGGCGGAGGGGTGTGTAGCAGGGAGAGGGGTGCTTAGCAGGGGATGGGGTGTGGTGCAGGGAGAGGGGTGTGGAGCAGGGAGAGGGGTGTGGAGCAGGGAGAGGGGTGCTTAGCAGGGAAAGGGGTGTGGAGCGGGGGGGTGGCATTCTGGTGGCATTCTTGAGATCCTGTAGATCTGTGTCCTCCCTGTCCATAATAATCAGATGAATTATGCAAAACAGATCCTAGATCAGCACTCATCCTTGATATGTCTGGCCCCTAAGCTCCTCTTCCCTCACCTGGGGACAGTAGTATAAATTAAGATCTACCAGGTTGTTATTGTAAAATATAATGTGTTCTCAGCTAACTATGCTAAATAAGGGATCTATTCAATCTGTATCACTGAAGCGTTACAGATTGCACAATTTAAATTTTAAGATAATTTCAGGTTGAGTCGATATATGCAGAATTTACCGTGAATGCAGTCTCCGCCATTGCGGGAACATTGCCTTTACATTTCAATTGGGCCTTTGCATGATACGGATTGGATAGAAACCAAAATAAATTATATATAGTCCATGCACTGTATACTGTACACCAGTGGTGTCAAACTCATTTCATGCAGGGTCTAGTGTCGGCTGGTTTTTGGTTATCCCTTTCATTTAAGACCTAGACAACCAGATGAGGAGAATTCCTTACTAATCAGTTACCTCACCTATATCTCACTGGTCACCCCCAAAGCCAATTCCTCCTTTGTCCGCCCTTCCTTCCAGTTCTCTGCTGCCAATGACTGGAACGAACTGCAAAAATCACTGAAGCTGGAGACTCATATCTCCATCACTAGCTTTAAGCACCAGCTGTCAGAGTAGCTCACAGATCACTGCACCTGTACATAGCCCATCTGTAAACAGCCCCTCTATCTACCTTATGCCCATACTGTATTTATTTATTTATCTTGCTCCTTTGCACCCCAGTATCTATACTTGCACATTCATCTTCTGCACATCTACCATTCCAGTGTTTAATAATTGCTATATTGTAATTACTTCGCCACCATGGCCTATTTATTGCCTTTACCTCCCTTATCTTACCTCATTTGCACACACTGTATATAGACTTTTTTGTTTTCTTTTGTTCTACTGTATTATTGACTGTATGTTTCGTTTATTCCATGTGTAACTCTGTGTTGTATGTGTCGAATTGCTATGCTTTATCTTGGCCAGGTCGCAGTCCCAAATGAGAACTTGTTCTCAACTAGCCGACACTCGATCCTCCGTGGAAAGTTTGACACTCTTAGAAAAAAGGGTTCCAAAAGGGTTCTTTGTGGAGGCATAGGTTTCTGCCAATAACCTTTTTCATCTGAAGAACCCTTTTTGGACGATGAGG